>NC_134903.1:16897485-16909985 GCF_041734735.1 Babylonia areolata
ATATAAATGTAGTTATACTTAATACTTAATACATGTATAATGTACGAGTATAACACAGCGTCAAACTGAGAGACACAACATCGCTCACATCTGTACGGAACGGAAGCGAGTAACACACACAGGAGAGAGAGAGAGAGAGAGAGAGAGAGAGAGAGAGAGAGCACCGATCACTGAAATGTTGAATGCCATTAGCTGTAAAGCTCTAGTGACATAGTAGGTACCAATCAGAATGGCGCAAAACAGATCAAACGGAACAGAAAGGGAAAACAAAACTGAAACAAAATAAACTTAACTAGAGAGTATTGTAGTTGTTGTCTTCTGTGATTATTTATTGTACACATGGGTTGCCACCTAAACATTTTACGTCTTTTATGTATACATGTTGAATGACTGTGATTTTATTGTTTATGTGTTATATACCGCAAATGAATTACTCTTGTTGAGATAATAAAGTATTCTGTAATCTGTAACATGTAACGTAGGATTCAACCTGTCCTTGCTAATCTACATCAGTTACAATAACACATATATATATATATATTTATTGTAAATGGGATTCCAGATTCCAGATTCCAGATGGTTTAATGTTCATAAGTCATCAGGCTCCTAACATAGTCAACAATAACAGACAGTATTCTAGTACATTACAATTTTGCTTGGACTCTGATTACACAAACCTACAATTTACTTAGCTGACAAGTGGATAAGTCTCACACACACACACACACACACACACACACACACACACACACACACACACACACACACACTCACTCACTCACTCACACACACACACACAGCGCGCACGCGCGTGCGATGCATCCTTCATTTGAATTGAGTTGTGGCCTGCGGCTCACACCTGCACTGCATTGTATGGATATTCGTCTAGAACAGGGACAGCAAATAATCATTTGATTAGCTCCATCAATATGTCACGCTTTTTCTCAGCGTAAAATACAAAATGGGCTAGATTATGCATTGACATTACATCAGGGCATTGCATTAAATCACTGAATTGCTCTTCATTAATTGTGTATGATCCAAAATAATGATACCGTAATTCTTTGTAGCATGGACAAATACAAATAAAATGTACTTCATTTTCTATTTGATCTTTGCAAAAACTACATAAAACCCTTTGTGTATTGTCTTGAACAAATCGAAAAGCGTTTGCGTTGAGAGGAAGAACACCCATTCTGAGTTTTGCGATCATATCTCTAAAACGTTTTATTCTAATATTATCTATGTAAGGTTCGGGGAAAAAATTTGACTTGAAAGTTGAATACAGCGAAAATCTCTCGCTGGTGTTAATTGCTGTTGTCCAGTCGTCAATAAAGTTTGCAACGAGTCGATCTCTTAATAGCGAGAGGAAAGATCGTTCATTCCCAACACCTTTGTTCAGCCAAACAAAAGCAAAACCACATTTCTGGAGTATGTCTCTGAGTTTCGATGCCCAACACAATTTTCCGTTTTCCTCCATATTAACTTGCATTAGATAAGCTTGTTTGGGCAGTCTGCTAATATTCATATGTAATAATTTTAACTAGTACTTTACTGCTCTCATGCATGAATTTACGTGTAACGGATATCTCCCCAGCTCTCCATATACACATTTATTTGGTGTCTTTGCTGAAACATTTAAGAATCTTTTGCATGCATGGGTGTGCACCTTTTCAATTGAGTCTATTTCCTCTAGACCCCACATTTCTGACCCATATAATAGAATCGGCTGAACCTGGGCATCAAAGATTTTGAAGAAGCACTGCCTCGTCATCTCATTGAGATTTCGGAGGACACGGGCACAGTCATATACAGCTTTCTTTCCTTTCGTTACGAGGGATCGCACTCCCTGCACATTACTCAACATTGTCGTGAACGTGTATCCTAGGTAAGTGTAACTGTTAACCACTTCTAGATCAGCACCATCCAAGAACCATTTTTCATTTTTCCCTAGGTAACCCCCCTTTCTGAATACCATAACTTTGGATTTTTCTGCGTTTATTTTCAAAAACCTTTCTTTACATAATGCACTGAGATGGTTTAACTGGTTCTGCAGACCCCAGGGTGTCCTTGATAAAAGAGCTAAATCATCTGCGAACAATAAAAGGAACAGTTCGATCAGACCTGGCTGAAGTTGTATTCCATGTTTTCCTACCTCTTCTAGAGCTACGGCTATTTCGTTTATGAATAAGGAGAAGAGTGTAGGACTCAAAATGCACCCCTGCTTAACACCTAAAGGACAACCAAAAAGATCAGTCATTTCCTCATTCACACGAATACATGATGAAACTGAAGAATACATAGCTCTTAAAGCATTAAAAAATGGGCCAGATAATCCTGCTCTCAATAAAGTTGCAAACAAGAAAGCATGATGGACTGAATCGAAAGCCTTTCTCAGATCTATAAAAGCTACATACAGTTTTTCGCCTTTTCTACTCAAACATTTCTCTACAATAGATGATAAGGTATAGATATGATCAATCGTTGAATATGATTTTCTGAAGCCTGCCTGCTCTTCAACTACTTTTCCATTGTCATCCATCCATTTAGTAAGTCTTCTTTTAAGTATACTCGTATAAATCTTACTGACCACACTTAACAAGGAAATTCCTCTGTAATTATCAGGTAAATCTGGATTGCCTTTCTTAAAAATGGGTATGATTATCGAGTAACTCCATTGTTCTGGGAACTCACCATTGCTGAAAATCTGATTGAAAAGACGACACAAGAAAGGGACTGATTTTGTTGCTACAGTTTTAAGCATTTCGGCAGTTACCCCATCATAACCACATGCTTTTCCGTTTTTCAGCCCAGCTATGGCCTGATGTACTTCTTCCTCTGAAATTGGAATGTTTAATTCTTCAGCTATATCATGATCCACTACACTATCATACTCTGCTCCATTATTTACCCCCTCTTCTGTCCTGAACACAGATTTAAAATGCTCATACCACTGATCTAAAGTTATCTTTTCACTTGTTTTCTGTTTACCTCTACACGTATTCGATCTCACCTCTGACCAAAACGACTTAGCATCATGAATAGAGTTGTTTAGTCTTTGCGCTTTTTCTTTCTTATACGAACTTTTCTTTGCCCGTATTAGTTGTCGGTATTCCTTTCTTGCCTTTACAAAGGCCAATCGTTTATCTTTTATAGTTATGTCTTCATCACATCGATCAGAATTTCCTGTGGCTATATCCCATTGTCTCTGTGAATTACTTTGGCTTACCTTTCTACCGTATGTTTCCTTTGATTTTCTGAATGTGCTTAAAAGTTTACGTGTTTTTTGCTTCGCTTCTTTGCACTCTTTATCAAACCAAGGGGCTTCTTTTTTTACATGACCAGAATCAATCCTAACTTGCTTTTTCATACAACTGGCAGCATTAAGAAGGCAGACAACAATTGTAAATGGGAGAGAGAGAGAGAGAGAGAACACTGAACACTGAAATGTTTAATGTCATTAGCTGAAAAGCTCTAGTGGTATAGTAGGTACTAATCAGAACAAAATGGTGAAAAATAGATAAAAATGGAACAGAAAAAAAACCAGAATTGAAACAACAAAGACTAATATGAGATTTGCGACATTTTGGCACTTTGTCATTAGCTTAAAGTACATGTGCAGGGGGGGGGGGGGCAATGTGCCTTTTTTTCCCAGTCGTTTGTCCCCAAATGCACATCGGCCCTGGACCACAATACAGTTAAGGGGTGGTGGTGCGAGGCGAGAGGGGTGGGGAGGGGGGGGCTTCTTCTTCTTCTTCTTCTTCTTCTGCGTTCCCCGTGATCATGGTCTCAGACTTGCAATCCTATGCTGGAAATGAAGGTGGTGGTCTTGATGAGATCTTCTTTGGTGCCCCAGAGCTTTTCTGCCAGTGTGGCTCCATAGGGCCACTGCTGCGTCCGTGCATCTTGATACAGGGGGCAGGACTGCAGGATGTGCTCCGGGCTTTGTGGGCCTGTCTTACACGGGCAGTCAGGAGTGTGTGACAGCTTCATTCGGTACATGTGCTCTCGCAGGCGGTAGTGCCCCGTGCGTAGTCGGAATATGATTGTCAGCTGGAATCGCTGCAGGTGAGGCATCTGGTCATCAGGTGGATGGCTATGTTGGAGGGGGGCAAAAGATGAGAGAGCGTCCGGACAGGTGGGAAGGGGATTCCTCTTCTTCTTAAAGATTCCAAGACATCCTGTTACTCGGTAACATGTTCAATAAGATTGTGTAGGTAACGTAGAAACGACTGTAACACTACTAAATTCTCTATACATGATTTTACTTCAGTATCATGACACTAAAGAGAAAGACAGAGACAGACAGACAGACAGAAAGACAGAGACAGACAGAGAGACAGAAAGACAGAGACAGACAGAGAGACAGAAAGACAGAGACAGACAGACAGAGAGACAGACAGACAGACAGAGACAGACAGACAGAAAGACGGAGACGGACAGACAGAGAGACAGACAGACAGACAGACAGAGAGAGACAGACAGAGAGAGACAGGCAGAGAAACAGAGACAGACAGACAGGACAGGCAGATAGACAGACAGACAGAGAAACAGAGACAGACAGAGAAACAGAGACAGACAGACAGACACAGAGAGAGACAAACAGACAGACAGAGAGACAGACAGAGAAACAGACAGAGAGAGACAGACAAACTTCCTGATCAAGAGAAAGGGGTGTGGAGAGAGGGACAGATAAAGGGAAAGAGAGACAGAGAAAGAGGAAGGGGAGAGACAGAGAGAAACAGAGACAGCGGAAGAGAGAGAGACAGGGATAGAGGGAGAGAGAGACAGGCATAGAGGGAGAGAGAGACAGGGATAGAGGGAGAGAGAGAGAGACAGGAATAGAGGGAGAGAGAGAGACAGGAATAGAGGGAGAGAGAGAGAGACAGGAATAGAGGGAGAGAGAGAGAGACAGGGATAGAGGGAGAGAGAGAGAGAGAGACAGGCATAGAGGGAGAAAGAGACAGGGATAGAGGGAGAGAGAGACAGGGATAGAGGGAGAGAGAGAGAGAGAGAGACAGGGATAGAGGGAGAGAGAGACAGGCACAGAGGGAGAAAGAGACAGGGATAGAGGGAGAGAGAGAGAGACAGGAATAGAGGGAGAGAGAGAGACAGGAATAGAGGGAGAGAGAGAGAGAGACAGGAATAGAGGGAGAGAGAGAGACGGGGAGAGAGGGTGAGAGATTCAAGATTCAAGTAACAACATTAACGACAACAACACAACAATAGTATTCTTTTTAACACTGCTACATCTACTGCTACTACTACAAGTGATAATCATCAGAGACAGAGAGGCAGTGGCAGTGGCAGAGACAGAGAGGGAGGCCAAGAGAGAAAGGGAGAACAGAGAGAAAGAGATACAGACAGACACAGAGAGAGAGACACACACACACACACACTAAGGGAAATACAGAGACAGACTAAGACAGCGACAGACTGACAAAGGAGACAGACAAGGAAAGAGATAGACAGACACAGAGACAGACACAGACACAGACAGGCAAAAACAGAGACAAAGAGAGAGAGTCAGACAGACAAAGAGAAGTAGGAACGGGGAAAAAAAAAGAAGAAAAAAAAAGAAAAAGAAAAAAAGAGAGAGACTAATTTCGAGAAACACAACCACTCACTGAGTCAGTCAGAGAGCTGCTTATCAACATCGGCAGACTTCCTGTTATCGTGCCGCGATGGCTCCGTGGATAAACAGCCAGCTCGACTATGAAGCCAGTGTCCGGGATTCGAACCACACCGTACCGTGATATCACCCACCCACACACCCACACACACACACACACACACACACCCACACGCTCCGCTTCACCGTAATTCTATCGTGTTGTCTTGTGTGTTGCCCGTACGTGCTGGGTGTGCTAAGAGAACACACGACAATAAGGGATTTGTCCGTCACACAAAAGTATTCAGGCAAAGTAGAACGCTTTGACAGAGGAACAAATTCACACACACACACACACACACACACACACACACACACACACACAGAGGGAGAGAGAGAGTAGGGGGGGGGGCAGACGAAACGAAATTTCATTTTACCAGAGTAATGAGATAAGCAAATACACATGTTGTTTTTTTTTCACCCAGCCCTGGGGTATATATATATTTTTTAAATTTAAATATAAAAAAAATGTAAGGGAAAAAAAGAAGAGTGTGGGGGGTTAGGGCTATATCAAAAGAACACATCAACAACAGAACTATTAACAAGAAAGATGTCAACGACCAAAAAAAGCCACTGAGAATCACATGAGAAACTAGTAAAAAAAAAATTAAATTAAAATAATAATAATAATAATAAAAAGACTACAACTAAGCAACAAACTTAGAGAGAGAGGGGGGAGGGAGGAAGGGGGAGAGAGAGACAGAGACAGACAGACAGACAGACAGACAGGGAGAGAAACGCCAGTGAGTAGCACACTGCAGCAACGCGCTCAGAGCCGGAGAGAGCTGCACGACTTTGATATGGAGAAAATGTTTTCACTTCTGCAAAGTAATGCGTCGCGACAGACATACAGTAATGCATTACAACATACAGTAATGCATTACAACATACAGCAATGCGTTACAACATGCAGCAATGCATTGCGACAGACATACAGTAATGCATTACAACATACAGCAATGCATTGCGGCAGACATACAGTAATGCATTACAACATACAGTAATGCATTACAACATACAGCAATGCATTGCGACAGACATACAGTAATGCATTACAACATACAGTAATGCATTACAACATGCAGCAATGCATTGCGACAGACATACAGTAATGCATTACAACATACAGTAATGCATTACAACATACAGTAATGCATTACAACAGACATACAGTAATGCATTACAACATACAGTAATGCATTACAACATACAGCAATGCATTACAATATACAGCAATGCATTGCGACAAACATACAGAAATGCATTACAACATACAGCATTGCATTACGACATGCAGCAATGCATTACAACAGACATACAGTAATGCATTACAACATACAGTAATGCATTACAACATACAGCAATGCATTGCGACAGACATACAGTAATGCATTACAACATACAGTAATGCATTACGACAGACATACAGTAATGCATTACAACATACAGTAATGCATTACGACATACATACAGTAATGCATTACAACATACAGCAATGCATTACAACATACAGCAATGCATTGCGACAAACATACAGAAATGCATTACAACATACAGTAATGCATTACAACATACAGCAATGCATTACGACATACATACAGTAATGCATTACAACATACAGTAATGCATTGCGACAGACATACAGTAATGCATTACAACATACAGTAATGCATTACAACATACAGCAATGCATTACGACAGATATACAGGGAAGGAAAGACAGGAAACAAAACAGAGAAAGATACTTAGAGAGACACTGACACTCTTTTACTGGCAAACAGCGTTTTACAGCCCTACTGCCAGGGGGGATAATTCCTCTTGTTTAAACGTCAAATGAAAAAAAAAAAAAAGCCAGCAACAATAAAGGAAAATAACAATTAATTTACGTACACCTTCAAAAAACACATTCTCCATTCTCACACCTGACATCAATAAACATTCCATGCTATTCATGCATGACAGTCAGTTAACTGACTTAGAGAGAAAACAAAACTTAAACGAAAACGGACATCCTTCCATCCAACCGTATTGCTGAACTTTTTTTTGTTTTTGTTTTTTTGTTTTCTAGCTATTTAACGTTAACTTGTATCTATCTATCTATCTATATCATACCACAATCATATCGATATTGCATTGAGGTTAATCTTTTCCTTTTATTACATGCTTCTGCAATGTGTTTTGCGAGCGGAGCGAAAATGTAACGTCTGCGCTATCTGATTTAAGAACAGCCACTGTACCACGTTTACATGCAAACGGCTGTGTAAAAAGTTTATAGTTATTTCGAATGGCATCATGTTCCTTACAGACAGAGAGAAAGGCAGAGAGAGAGATACAAAGTCGGGGAGACAGAGAGAGAGATGGGGGTGGGGGGGGGCAAAGAAACAACGAGAGACAAAGGCAGATAATGACAGAGAGAGACACGGAGCGAGAGAGAGAGATAAAGGGAGAGAGAGAGAGAGAGAGAGAAAGGCCCAGACAGAGACAGAGAGGGACACGGAGAGAGACAGAGATAAAGGCACAGAGAGAGACAGAGAGGGAGAGAGAGACAGAGAAAGACACAGAGAGAGAGAGAGATAGAAAGGCACAGAGACAGAGAAAGACAGAGGGAGAGACAGAGAGAGGCACAAAGAGAGACAGACAGACAGACAGACAGAGAACGAAAGAACGACAGAGAGATACAAAGAGAGACAGACAGACAAAGGCACAGAGAGAGACAGGGACGGAAAATGACAGAGAAAGAGAAAGGCACACACAGAGACAGACAGAAAGACAAAGACTCGAGAGGGAGGGAGAGAGAGAAAGTCGGAGAGAGAGAGGGAGAGAGAGGAAGTTTCAGTTTCAGTTTCAGTAGCTCAAGGAGGCGTCACTGCGTTCGGACAAATCCATATACGCTACACCACATCTGCCAAGCAGATGCCTGACCAGCAGCGTAACCCAACGCGCTTAGTCAGGCCTTGAGAAAAAAAAAGTGAATAAATAATAGATAATCTTACATAAATAAATAAATAACAACTATGACATAAAAAAGGTAGTAGTAATGATAATAATAAAATAATAGTAATAATAATAATAATAATAATAATAATAATAATAATAATAATAAATAAATAAATAAATAGATAAACAAATAAGACAACAATGATGACAAACAAGCAAACAAATGTAAAACATGAAGACACACATTCATACATACACCCACACAATTCTCAGATCCTTCTCAGAGGATAGGTACACAAATGTAATTATAAGCATGCACTCAAGGCCTCACAAGCGCGCCTGGCCATGCTGCCGTCAGGCATCCGCCTAGCAGATGCGGCGCAGAGCACACGAGAGAGAGAGGAAGGCAGAGAGTAAATGACAAATGACAAATGTTTTATTGAGGGTAAAATGGATAAGCTGGAAGCTTCTTTACACCATGCCCTCACACACGCATACACACACATTGTAATAAATGAAATAAGTATGAATAATAAATGACATAGAACAAACCAAAAACCAAATAGATAATAATAGTTACATAAATGGATGTATCAAAGACTACAATTACGGAAACATGAAAATCATACAAAACATTACCACATGAAAATCTTCAAACACACACGTGTGTGCACACACAGGCATCATACACATAATCTCGAACACACAAGTACACAGAGATACACACGCATACTTACACTCGCCGATTTTCCTTGCTTACACACTGTTGGAGAACAATTAATCAAAGTACGTTGGCTTACTAAGAGCTCATCATATGCTTTGATTTTGCTGGTACTAATTACATTTGTTGCATCAGATATTTTTGATGCGAGTTTTTGAAAGATGCTACTGTAGATCTATTTCTAAGATACTCGGGGATTTCATTCCACAGTTTACTACCAGAATAAGTGAGAGAAGACATGAAAAGGTTAGTTAAGAGTAACAGTATAAGAGACACAGAGAGATGCACAGAGACAGAGAGATAGAACAAGGAAGACAGAGATACACAGGAGACTGGTTGACAAGTTGACAGGATGGGCGGGAAGGGCGCAGGGGGGGTGGGGGGGTTGGGGGGAGAGGGGGGCTGGTGGGGGGGGGACTTTGACTCACAGACACAGACACAGACACAGACAGACAAGTACAGACAAAAACCACGCAGATCGACAGACACAGAGACAAGACTGGTGACAGTAACGTTTCCGGGCAGAAAAATTGCTCACATAACATCCACTTGTTTGGACAAACTTCCCTATTGGACAACCACCACCAAACACACACACACACACACACACACACACACACACACACACAAATCGAGTCATCAAGCCACCATTGTTGACAACAAGAGGGCGGGGAATAAGCAAATGAACAGTTCTAAAGAAGACAGACAAACAGACAGAGAGAGAGAGAGAGAGAGTTGGACAAATAAGAGAGGGAAGTTGGGGAAGGGTGAGGAGGTGGGAATGAGAATTACCACTATCACCCTACCACCACCTCCACCACCACCACCGCTACTACTATCACCACCATCACTACCACCACCGCTACTACTACTACCACCCCACCACCACCACCAGCAGCAGCAGCAGCAGCAGCCCTATGCTGTAACAAGGAAGGCACAACGTTAAAAAAAAAAAAAAAAAAAAGAAAGAAGAAAAAAAGAGCACATCACCACTCGAGCAACGGGAAGAGTGGAGTGGGGCGTGGAAGGAACGAGAGTGGGGGGGGGGGGGAGGTGTGGGGGAGCATACCCCATGCTGTCCTGCAGAATCCAGCCTGAGCTGGTTTTATCTAATTTGTTTGTTTGTTTGTTTGTTTGGTGTGGGACGCACTCGCCTCTCTGATGTACACTAAGCACGAACTGCACACACACACAAAGGGATGTCGACAGATCACTACGCCACCGGAACTTCCGGCGGATACCGCACTTAGTGTCCTTCCGCGCCGCGCACCTCGTGGCGGAGAGATAGTGCCGACAAGTGGGCAGCTAGCTGAGCTCTCTCTCTCTCTCTCTCTCTCTGTGTCTCTGTGACAGTTCTGCATGCCCCTGTGAAGTCACAGTCACAGTCAACGTCATCGTTATTGCTCGTCGTCCACATCCAACCCCCCTCTATCTCTCCCTCTCCCTCTCTCTGTCTCTCTGTCTCTCTCTGTCTCTCTCTCTCTGTCCCTCTCTCTGTCTCTCTCTGTCTCTCTCTCTCTGTCTGTCTCTCTCTATCTCTGACAGTTCTGCCTGCTCTTGTGAAGTCATAGACACAGTCACTGCTCGTCTACCCAACCCATCTCCCCCCCCCCTCTCTCTCTCTCTCTCTCTCTCTCTCTGTCCCTCTCTCTGTCTCTCTCTGTCTCTCTCTCTCTCTCTCTATCTCTGACAGTTCTGCCTGCTCTTATGAAGTCATAGTCACAGTTACTGCACGTCTACCCTACCCATCTCCCCCCTCTCTCTCTGTCTCTGTCTCTCTCTATCTCTGACAGTTCTACCTGCTCTTGTGAAGTTATAGTCACAGTCACTGCTCGTCTACCCCACCCACATCCCCTCCACCTCTCTCCCTCACACACACACACACACACAACACACACACACACACACACACACACAGTTCTGCCTGCTCTTGTGAAGTCATAGTCACAGTCACTGCACGTTTACCCCACCCATAATATCCCCCCACCTCACACACACACACGCACACACACACACACACAGAGAGAGAGAGAGAGAGAGAGAGAGAGTTCTGCCTGCTCCTGTGAAGTCATAGTCACAGACACTGCTCGTCTACCCCACCCATATTCTCCAGCCCCCCCCCCCCCTCTCTCTCTCTCTCTCTCTCGGAATTGTGTCGTCTGCTCTGATCACGTCGAAAATGAGCACCATTTTCTGCTTGTATGTCCTCTTTACACACACTTGAGAAACAGGTTTTTTAATTCTATTTATTGATAAACCCTTCACGCTTTTTTTTTTTTTCAAGCAGGTGTATCAACAGATATCAGTTCTTTGGCTAAATCCACTCAATGTGCGTTCAGTATAAGAAAATATTGGTTTAGTTAATACTATGACTCTCTCTCTCTCTCTCTCTCTCTCTCTCTCTCTCTCTCTCTTCAGAGCCTTGGCTATTCACAAAATGTTAATACTTTCACTAATATCAAATAGTTATTGTACTTTATGTGCCTTCTGCTGATGGGACGGCAAGTCTGTATGCGCGTATAATAATTATGTGAAAAGGGATGTGAATGTAAAGATGTATATGTTGAAGGTTGGGTCTGGTAGTGGGAAAACCCGAGGACAGAGACAGGGGCGAATACGAGTGGAGTGCAGAGTTCATATAAGTGGTATTCACCATCCATCCATACTAACAGTTATATTTTGTTGTCGAATTTTATCGGAAGTGTGTTTTTTGTTTTTTTTTGCATCTGTTATGATAGGGGCTGCTCACGTAAGTCATTGAAATCATTCAGTGTTCTCTCTCTCTCTCTCTCTCTCTCTCTCTCTCTTAGTTCTGCCTGTCCATGTGGTCATACTTACAGTCACAGTCCCTCTTCGTCTTTTCACCCCATCCGCCTACCTCTCTCTCTCTCTCTCTCTCTCACACACACACACACACACACACACACATGCGCGCGTATGTGTGTGTGTGTAGGGTCACTATGTGATTTGATGACGCGCGCGTGCCGACGTCATGGTTCTGCGCCACGCGAACCGGAAGTCGCTTTGGTCCGGTGTAAACAGCCTTAAACTACCCCCCCCCCCTTCCTCCCCCCCCCCCCCCATCCCACCTCCCAATGTTTTACCCCGGGGGTCATTCTGGGCTAACTTCCAGGGTCATTCAGTTGCAAATGGTCAAGACTGACACCTCTA
>NC_134903.1:16912485-16927485 GCF_041734735.1 Babylonia areolata
TTCCACAACCGAGGTCAAGTGCCCAGCCACACTTGGAAGGAGTGAATAAAATGGAAGTAAAGTGCCTCTCCCGAGGACACAACACCATGCCGAAACGGGGCCTCGAACCCTGATCACTGGTGAACACTGGATCACAAGTCCAACGCCTAACCGACTATGCAACGGCGCTTTAAATTCAGTGCTTGTGGTCTTGACCCACGGCACTGGAACAGTTAAACGCCTGTTTTCAACAGACATGAGAAAATCGACGACAATGTCCACTCATAACCCATCAGGTGCCGTTACCGAGAATCGAACCCAGAACCCTCATGTTGACAGTTCAATGACGGTCACAATAGCCGAGTGGTTAAAGCGTTGGACTTTCAATCTGAGGGTCCCGGGTTCGAATCTCGGTAACGGCGCCTGGTGGGTAAAGGGTGGGAATTTTTCCGATCTCCCAGGTCAACATATGTGCAGACCTGCTTAGTGCCTGAACCCCCTTCGTGTGTATACGGCAAGCAGAAGATCAAATACGCACGTTAAAGATCCTGTAATCCATGTCAGCGTTCGGTGGGTTATGGAAACAAGAACATACCCAGCATGCACACCCCCGAAAACGGAGTATGGCTGCCTACATGGCCGGGCAAAAACGGTCATACACGTACAAGCCCACTCGTGTACATACGAGTGAACGTGGGAGTTGCAGCCCACGAGCGAAGAAGAAGAAGAGACCAACGTTTATGGGGGACGTATCTGGTCTGTCTCTCGCAGTGAATGTTTCCACACTTGTTGACATCTTTCCCAAGGGCAGACCCCTCACACCACACAGCAGAGTAGGTACACTGAAGGGCTGGGTGGAGGCAGAATACAGAGGAGGCAGGAACCATCGTTGTTGGCGTTGACCTCACAACAACTATGGTCTGTTTGTTTGAGTGAATAACACAATACGAAAGCAACACACCCAAACTGTACTGGAATTGGGTTGGGTTGGGCTGGGTTGTACAGTGGTTTGCAGGGTTCGGTTGGGTCTTTTTTGTTCGTTTGCTGTTGTTGTTGGTTTTGTTGTTGTTTCTGTTGTTGCTTTTTACTCTATTATTGACTCACTTGTGTAAACAAATTGAGTCTATGTTTTAACCCGGTGTTCGGTTGTCTCTGTGTGTGTGTGTGAGAGAGAGAGAGTCTCTGTGTGTCTGTGTCTGTGTGTCCGTGGTAAACTTTAACATTGACATTTTCTCTGCAAATACTTTGTAAGTTGACACCAAATTAGGCATAAAAATAGGAAAAATTCAGTTTTTTCCAGTCATCTTGTTTAAAACAATATTGCACCTCTGGGATGGGCACAAAAAAATTTAAAAAATGAAGCCTAATTATATGCAAACTGCATTTACTGTTATATTTATAATTTTTGTATTCTCTAAACTTGGCACTTTGATCTGATATTCTGACACAACAACAAGAGCAGTCATTATTATCATTTTTTGTTCAAACAGGAACTTCTTTTGCTAAGCATGGAAGTTTTATTTATTTTGCAAACGTTTTGGTGCAGATAGTAAAGAAGGGAAAATACTCTGTAATTAATGCTAGGGGACTTAATTTGCCACAAGTGAGTCTTGAAGGCCTTGCCTCTCTTGTCTTGTCTTGTCTTGTGGTGTTATGCTCTCTCTCTGTGTCTCCGAGCTGTCTCTGTCTCTCTCTCTCGCTCTCCACATACACACAAACAAATATAAAGTATTCCAACTATACCCAAACATACTTTCTTATACTTTCTTTTAAATGCATCTTCACACACACACACACACACACACACACACACACACATATATATATATATATATATATAAACACACACACACACACACACACAAAACACAAACACACACACACACACACATACATATATATATAATTTTATATATATATATATACATACATACATACATACATACATGTATGCTCGAACATTTGTGTATGGGTGCACGTGTCTGCGCATGTGTGTTCATGTACGTATTTATTAGACCGAGACTGATGAGAAAGACGGAGGCGGAGAGAAGAAGCTGAAGATGATGATGCAGGAAGAGGGAAGCAGAAGAAAAAGAACTGAAGCCACGACGACAAGAAACCATTGAAAAACCTCTTGACGAACAGCGACCATAGTTCACGAGCAGTGTCCAAACATTGTGGATCTCTGCATTAACCCCTTGACTGTCGCTGACGACTATGCTTATCAGTGAAGGGCTGTCACCTCACTGAGGTAGGACAGAGCTGACAGGTCAGGACGTCAGTGAAGGGCTGTCACCTCACTGAGGTAGGACAGAGCTTACAGGTCAGGACGTCAGTGAAGGGTTGTCACCTCACTGAGGTAGGACAGAGCTTACAGGTCAGGATGTCAGTGAAAGGCTGTCACCTCACTGAGGTAAGACAGAGCTTACAGGTCAGGATGTCAGTGAAAGGCTGTCACCTCACTGAGGTAAAACAGAGCTTACATGGCAGGGTGTCAGTGAATGGCTGTCACCTCACTGAGGTAGGACAGAGCTTACATGGCAGGGTGTCAGTGAAGGGCTGTCACCTCACTGAGATCAGAGCTTACAGTTCAGGACGTCAGTGAAGGGCTGTCACCTCACTGAGGTAGGACAGAGCTTACAGGTCAGGACGTCAGTGAAGGGCTGTCACCTCACTGAGGTAGGACAGAGCTTACAGGTCAGGACATCAGTGAAGGGCTGTCACCTCACTGAGGTAAAACAGAGCTTACATGGCAGGGTGTCAGTGAAGGGCTGTCACCTCACTGAGATCAGACAGAGCTTACAGGTCAGGATGTCAGTGAAGGGCTGTCACTTCAATGAAGGCAGAGCTTACAGGTCAAGACGTCAGTGAAGGGCTGTCACCTCACTGAGGTAAAACAGAGCTTACAGGTCAGGGCGTCAGTGAAGGGCTGTCACCTCACTGAGGTAAAACAGAGCTTACAGGTCAGGGCGTCAGTGAAGGGCTGTCACCTCACTGAGGTAGGACAGAGCTTACATGGCAGGGTGTCAGCGAAGGGCTGTCACCTTACTGAGGTAAGACAGAGCTTACAGGTCAAGATGTCAGTGAAGGGCTGTCACCTCAATGAGATCAGACAGAGCTTACAGGTCAGGATGTCAGTGAAGGGCTGTCACTTCAATGAAGGCAGAGCTTACAGGTCAAGATGTCAGTGAAGGGCTGTCACCTCAATGAGATCAGACAGAACTTACAGGTCAGGATGTCAGTGAAGGGCTGTCACCTCACTGAGGTAAAACAGAGCTTACATGGCAGGGTGTCAGTGAAGGGCTGTCACCTCACTGATATCAGACAGAGCTTACAAGTCAGGATGTCAGTGAAGGGCTGTCACCTCACTGAGATAAGACAGAGCTTACAGGTAGGGATATGTCAATGAAGGGCTTTCACCTTACTGAGATAAGACAGAGCCTACAGGTCAGGATGTCAGTGAAGGGCTGTCACCTCACTGAGATCAGACAGAGCTTACAGGTCAGGACGTGGGTGAAAGGCTGTCATCACAGTGAAATGATAATGAATTTTCCGCAAACATCAGTGTCTGTAGCTCGCGTAATGAGCACCACTCATAACCACAGGTGCTTTCTTGCACGTGCAATTCGAATTATAACACCAAAAACCTACAGCTATCTAAATATCGCTTTTTTTTCTCTTTTTTTTCTCTCAAACGTTTATTGTTAAAACGCATTTCAAGGTGTTTTGTATATTCGTGTGCCTGAAATATTAGTATGTGTATCTAATGATGTGGTAGATCTTATCCAACCCGCATAATTCAAGCTGTTTTTCGTTTTGTTTTGTTTTTTTAATTAACAATTTGTGAAAACTGCCGTGCTTGGGGTGAGTCCTGTCAATGTCTTCAGTGTCGGCAGATTGATGGGAGGCTGTTGTTTGGCGGACGTGGTCGCGGTCTCCACTCTGGGAGGGACGCTCACTCAGTCTGGCTCCGTGACTAATCCATTATTGTCGTTAGTTAGTGGGTGGTGTGTCCCAAGTACGTTAAATCAGAACAGGCACCACTGAACACGACCGAAGTGACTCAGCAGCAGTGCAGGGTCTCCTCTGGTGTGTGGCCTCCTGGCCTCGTAACGGACGAACGCGGGTGTGGCCGTGTATGGAGGAATTTAAATGAGCGGTGTGGGAGTAATGCCACTGAAACAGTGCAGTGGATGGGGTAGGGGGAAAAAGTGAAAACATACCGGTGGTTCTTCTTTGTGGAGTCTACATTTACTGCTCTTTGTGATCATTGTTGTGATAAACCTAATTCTTCAAAAACGCTGCTGAAGAGTTTCAGGCAGATATGATTTCGACGCACTGTTTGAATCATATATTGCACTGTATCTTAATTAAATACATTTTATTATTCTCATTATTTTTCCCCCTCAAGGCCTGTCTAATCGCGTTGGGTTTCGCTGCTGGTCAGGCAACTGCTTAACAGATGTGGTGGAGCGCATATATGGATTGGTCCGAATGCGGTGACACCTCTTTGAGAAACTGAACTAAATTTGACACAGAACAGCTTCAGTGTTTTTCGTTACCATTTGTTTCGCTGCGCTGCATGATATATCGTTTTCAACCACGTTATTCAGATAATATAACCCACAATCGCTTGTTGATTACTTGCTTCTGTGTATTTTGTTCCAGGAATAAATCTTTTCTGCTTGTACATTCCCAATGATGGAGGGACCGAGGACCCGTGTCCAGCATGCACTTAGCGCACGTAAAAGAACTTATGGCAACAAAAGGTTTCTCCCTGGCAGAATTTTTATCAGAAAATCCAAGAAGACAAAAAAAGGTTGGCGTTGCACCGTGACGACGCTCTCCCCGGAGAAAGTAGAGATGATTCCACACAGACAAGTCTTTTGTGACTAAACAAAATATGTATATAATACAATATTAAAATAACTGTTGATGTGTCGTAGCCTATATTATGTGCGTTAAAACCAGTAGTTCTCTTTCTTCTTCTTCTTCTTCTTCTTCTGCTACTACTACTCCTGCTACTACGACTACGTCTTCTTCGTTTTCTTTTCTTTCTTTCTTTTTGTCTTTCATTTTTATTCTGATGTATGAATCAAACATACTTTTTCCGATGAAAAAAACTTTCGTGTTCCTACGTTTGTTGTGATAAACCTGGAACAAAAACTCTTTTTATCTATAACTGATCCATAAGCATGCTTTTTCCTTGTCTTTCTCATCTAATTTCAGTTGGGAATTGAACTACATTCAAATACTGCTGGTGGTTTTGTTTTCTTTGAATATGATACATTTGCAAGCAAGATATCAGTTGAGGTGATTCCATGACTTCTCTCTGTCTGTCTGTCTGTCTGTCTGTCTCTCTTTCGTTATTGTTTTGTTGTTTTCTCTCTCTCCTTTTTTCGTTGCCCTGAGAACGGGATATAAAGCAAATTATGTCTTTGATTGTTCCACTTCCTTCTTAAGAGAAAAGTCAACCAGTCACTTAATCTCTCTCTCTCTCTCTCTCTCTCTCTCTCTCTCTCTCTCTATCTATCTATCTGAGTGGAGGTTGGGGGGGCGGGGGGGGGGGGGGGGGGGGGAGGGGGAGCATATGTACGCGCATGCGTGCAAACATGACATTTGAATATCCAAGACCATACCTAAACTTTCAAGTCTGGATATCTACTGAGACCCAAGTCTTTGACAGACAACCAATAATCCTGGAAGAATTTGGAAAGAGTTCTTCTGTGTAACGCCCCAATGACTCTTCACAGAAAAGAGAGAAGAAGAAGAAGATCAAGAAGAAGAAGGAGGAGGAGGAGAAGAAGAGGAACTTTCAAAAATTACGTCATTGATCTTTACTGAAACAATCACGAAATACATCAATATTGATTCAGGACACGAAAAAGAAAGGATGAATGAAAAAAAAAAAAAAACGGTAAAAAGATGACAAACAAAAGAAAAAATCAATACTTACATTTTGAGACCCAAAGAAAGTGTTGAACCACACACACATGCACACACATAAAAATGTTGTGTTTTTTTTGGGGGGGCGGGGGGGTTAACTCCTCTCAAAAACAGTGGCAGAGAACTCTCTCCTCCTGTCCCCTCTCTATACTCCCTTTCTGTGTACCACCAGAACGCGAGAGAGAGAGAAAGAGATAGAATCACAGCGTCCTCAATCAAAATGATACACTTTTCACTCACGGCTGCCTGGTTTTATACTTCCTATTTTCGTTCTCTGCTCTCGCCGTCACCTCGTTCAAACGTCATCTGTCGTCTGCGCGGAGCCTGTGAACTCTCGTTCCTGGCACACAATCGCGCAGTGTTTGCAAAACCAGGATGTGACGTCACCACAGCCGGGTCGAAGTGCGCGAGTGTGTGCGTGCGTTCTGAAGAGGGGGAGAGCATGTTTGGAGTGTGACAAAATGGCGTTTTTTGTGCGGTTTTTTTTTTCTTTTTTTTTTTCTTTGTGTTTGCTGATGATGAGCAATTCGTTTGCGTGCTGAGTGACGGTTAATTTGTCATCAACTTGTTACTGGGTCATTAAATAGTGTTGTGAGACCGACCACAATTAACAATGACCATCGCAACAGCCACCACCACCACAACTACCACCACCACCACCACCACCTCTACAAATACCACCACCATCCCAACGACCACCACCAACAAAAGTATTAATGTTGATTACCATCACCAACATCACACCCACCATTATCTTCATCGCCATCGTGATTTTATTCACCACCACCACCATGATCATCATCATCATCACCACCACAACTATCATCAACATTACCATCATCGTCATAGTTATCACTACCACCACCACCAAAAGTATTAATGTCGATAACCATCACCAACATCATATCCATCATTATCATCATCGCCATTGTAATTTTATTCACCACCACCATCATCATCATCATCATCACCACTGCCACCACTATCATTATCATCATCGTTATCACCACCACCACCACCACCACCACCATCATCATCATCATCATCGTTATCACCACCACCACCGTCACAATCTCTGCCATATCATCATTTCCGCCAGCATCAGACATCAACACAACCACCATTATCTTCATTCTCATCATCACCATCTTTACCACCTTCATCATCATCATCAACACCACGAGGACGACACAATAGCAGAAACCTCTCCCGTCGACACCCCTCCCACTCCGCACCCCTCCCCCACTCCGCCCACACACACACACACACACACACACACACACACACACACCCATCCCCAACTCCACCCCACTTTTTTCTTTAATTAATTTCATTTTGTTTTAATGTTTGTTTGTTCTTTCTTCCACAGACAACTCTCAAGACCTTCATAAATCATCACCTTGCATTGAATTATCCTCTTGCTGAGTCCACGAATTAATAACCACCTCCAGCGACATAGTTCATTAACACGTTCAGAAGTCAGTATTCAGAGTTCAGCCTCTTGTGGTCTTACCAGCCCGACAGGTCCATAGCAGCTCAGGCTCTGTTCAGGACTTCTTCTTTTGTTAGCAGATGTGTTGTATCGTACGTGGATCCGCTTGCTTTAACTCTCTCCATACGAACGGCGAAAGAGACGACGTTAACAGCGTTTCTCCTCAATTACCACCATCAAAATATTACAAGCGGAAGGCTCTTATACTGAAGACGTGAATGTTGACAAAGAATACCACAATTCTGACGACGGGAGCTAAAGGTTAGGTCATTCAGACACCCACTGGACATCCGAGGGGTCTGTGCAGAGGAGAAGAGAGGACTGGCCGTACTGAGTGAATTAACGCCACCTCTAAATAAACATTGAAACCCATATGACATTCCAAATTACCGGTTACTAACTCACCCTTTTTAAAAAAGAAAAACAACCTTTTTTTTTTAACTCATACCAGTGAAAAGAAGCCATTTCATTCACCAAGAACAACAAACACACACACACACACACACACACACACACACACACACACACTCCACAAAGCCTCTATACCATAGAACTTGCCCACTACCAACTTCCTATTGCACCCAACCTTTACTCTACCTCTCCTTCTTCCTCAAAAGCTTACCCCTTCCCCCCGCCCTCCACCCACCCACCCATCCACACACACACACACACACACACACACACACACACACACACACTCCACAAAGCCTCTATACCATAGAACTTGCCCACTACCAACTTCCTATTGCACCCAACCTTTACTCTACCTCTCCTTCTTCCTCAAAAGCTTACTCCTCCCCCCCCCCCCCCCCCTCCCACACACACACTCACTTCTACACTGTCCCAAGCTACTATCCCCGAATCACAATATCCTAAAACCGCCTTCCTCAACCCCAAAGCTATTTTCCCTAAACCCAACCTCACCCACCACCCTAAGTTACTATCCCTAAACCCCTACTCTAACCTGGCCCGACCCAATCCCAGCGGCCCGGAAACTCTACGGAGGACTGGAGGACCTGCGACGTACTGCCGCCTTTGTCGAGGAGACGGGGGAATCCATCTAATAAATGACGAACGAGACAACAACAACAACAACAACCCCCGCCCGAACCACCTTTACACCACAGGTGACCGTCTTCCTTAAAGAAACGAAACGAAACGAAACGAAACGAAACGAAAGTTTATTCAATAAGGCCATGGCCCCATTTGAAGGGGTGATTACATATTTTGTAAGAATAGATTTGCATAAGAATATAATCTTACAACGTGTATGCTCAAAGCTCTGTTCTCTTTAACCAATCATGAAACTCCGTCGTTTTAATGACTTATAGATAAATATGGCAAGATTCGAAAAAAAACGTTATCATTTGTAGAAGACAGAAGTAATACTAACCGAAAATTACTTGGTCTGCTATAATATCTCAACGGAATATATATTTGTCTCAAGTAATCTAATACATAATACGAAATGGACTTCATCTTTCTTTTGCAGATCTACATAACGGACATACCATATCGGTTACAGTGCTGGGCTTGTGTCTTTTACTGTGTACGTTGATATCAGATACACCAAAACGAAACCTTGTTAAAGCACATCTGATGACTCGGTTAATATTTTTTGCTAAATATGGTTCTGTGAAATGATTCCTTTCAATCAGTCTGAACAAAGAAAATCTTTCACTATTTTGTACATGGTCGTTCCATCCCTGCCACCTACAGTCAACCATACGCTGTTTAAAGCAAACAAGAAAAACATGAACACATCCAACCCCTTGATTAAGCCATACAAATGCAAAACCATTACTACATAAACATCTTCGAATGCTGGTCACCCATGTTACCCTTCTCCTGGCATTCAAATCAAATAACACTTTATAAGCTTGAGCAGGCAATCTGCATTCATTCATTTGAACCAGTTTTAACCAATACCTAATACATTTTACATACGAATTAATATAAATCGGATACCTACCAAGCTCACCGTAAACTAAGTCTTCCTTAATGACATACCCGATGAAGCCCTGTCCTCTTCCTGCAGAATCCTTACTCTCTTCACCCTCAAGTACCTTGGCCTTGGAACAACGTTTCCCATTCAGATCTTCTGTACTTTGTACCAACATGGTCACAGCTTACATATTTCTCTCTCACACCTGTCATCCTTTCTCCAATTTCTCTCAGAAATTTAACTTATTATTCGTTGATCCTGGCAGAGGCTTAACAAAACCTTCGTTGTTGTTAACTTTGGTGGGCGTGATTTTCTCAGAAATTGCCCTGACAGCTACATTCTGACATTGTTCTGTTTCAATCAAGTGGGGTTTAACGACCTATTGGCTACTACTCCCCTTAGGGTCACGTTTCTTCGCTGGGGGTCCTACTGTTGTTTCCTGAAGCTGTTTAACAGCTCGAGGAGTTGGCGTCGCTTGCCGCGACAGTTGTTCTGTTGGTTGAAGAGGGCCTGTTCTGTCGATGCATGTCTATTGCCGCAGCAGAGAAGGAAGGGTCGTTGCCCAGGAAAGGCTGCGCCATCCGCCATCCGCTGTCGCTCCAGCGTCCTCTTCATCCCAAACCTTCTTCAAGGCTACCGCGGGACAGCCAGTCGTCGTGCTTTACCGGCGGCCCGCACCACCCACCGAGTCAGACTGGCCACCAGCGCCTTATTTCTAGTTTTTGACATCACTCTTTTTGTTTACAGGATATGTGTAACAGTTGAATGTATGTGATGTTTCAATGTCCCTTAGGGGGCACACGAAATGAGGTCCTTGCCTTGCCTTGCCTTTCCTTGCCTTGCCTTGCCTTGCCTTTTCTTGCCTTGCCTTGCCTTGTCTTGTCTTGCCTTGCCTTGCCTTGCCTTGCCTTGCCTTGCCTTGTCTTGCCTTTCCTTTCCTTGCCTTGCCTTGCCTTTCCTTGCCTTGCCTTTCCCTGCCTTTCCTTGCCTTTCCTTGCCTTGTCTTTCCCTGCCTTTCCTTGCCTTTCCTTGCCTTGTCTTTCCCTGCCTTTCCTTGCCTTTCCTTGCCTTGTCTTTCCCTGCCTTGCCTTGCCTTTCCTTGCCTTTCCTTGCCTTGCCTTGCCTTGCCTTGCCTTGCCTTGTCTTGTCTTGCCTTGTCTTGCCTTGTCTTTCCCTGCCTTGCCTTGTCTTGCCTTGTCTTGTCTTTCCTTGCCTTGCCTTGTCTTACCTTGTCTTGCCTTGTCTTGTCTTGCCTTGTCTTGTCTTGCCTTGTCTTGCCTTGCCTTGTCTTGTCTTTCCTTGTCTTGCCTTTCCTTGTCTTGCCTTTTCTTGTCTTGCCTTATCTTGCCTTGTCTTGCCTTGCCTTGTTTTGTCTTGCCTTGTCTTGTCTTTCCTTGCCTTACCTTGCCTTGCCTTGTCTTGTCTTTCCTTGCCTTACCTTGCCTTGTCTTGCCTTGTTTTGTCTTGCCTTGTCTTGTCTTTCCTTGCCTTACCTTGCCTTGCCTTGTCTTGTCTTGTCTTTCATTGCCTTGCCTTGTCTTACCTTGTCTTGTCTTGCCTTGTCTTGCCTTTCCTTGTCTTGCCTTGTCTTGTCTTGCCTTGTCGTACCGTGCCGAGGGTAACTGCAGTTCCGAGCCACCACCGACGCTCCCGCAAGGATGTTTGAGTCTTCAATACAGACTAAACCAGTCTATATCCCCCCCTACCCCATCCCCAACCCCTCCCTCCTCGCTCCCATTCTATCATTTCTTATTCATTTGATTTCTTCTTATATTTTTCATCTTTGCGGAAGGGTTGTTAAGTTGTTACCTTCACTAGTTTTCGTGCACTATTGTACTATAGATATGATATAAGAGTACGTAATGTTTCTATCATTTTGTTGTCTCTGAGGGCTCTACGGGTCGTCCATTCTGAAGTGCTATCTGTCGTCCTTTCTTTTCTTCTTCTTCTTCTTTCTTTTCTTTTCTTTTTTTAATAATAATTTCCACGCCGTCTCTCTCCCTCAACAGTATCTTGGACAATTGTTTTAACAAGCCCATTGGACTGAGATAAATCGAGACAGTTTAGAAATAATTTTTGGATAGATGAAGTGTTAGATAATAATAATAATAATGGATACTTACATAGCAAACTATCCAGAAATCTGCTCTAGGTGCTTTACAAAACATTTTTGTTTACATAACACATTACATCAATGTTACGTACACACACCAAAATGTGACTAACAAACTACACACACACACACACACACACACACACACACACACACACACACACACACTGACTGACAGCTGCCACTAGGCGCTCATCATTCGCTTCCTGTGTCATTCAATCAGGTTTTTAGTCATGCACGCACGCACACACACACACACACACACACACACACACACACACACACACACACACGCACGCGCACACACACATACACACACACAGCACTCACACAGAGACTCACACACACACACACACACACACACACACACTCACACACAGATTCACACACCCACACTCACACACCCACACTCACCCCCGCCCCCCCCCCCCCACCTCCCAAACACACACACAATATCATACACACACACACACATACGCACACACACACACAGCACTCACACAGAGACTCACACACACACACACACACACACACACACACACACACACAGATTCACACACCCACACTCACACACCCACACTCACACATCCACACTCCCCCCCACACACACACACACAGAATCATACACACACACACACACACACACACACACACACACACACACACGCTATTTATCTGCAGGAACCACGCCCCCGCCCAGCCCGCAAGCCAAGCCTCCTAACGCCCTTTCTGACAGCTCACGGAGCCCCAGCACAGTGAGAGTTTCATACTTGACCCTCTCTGCTGAAATGAACCTTGGGTGGGCTCTCAAGGCCTGACCAACGCGTTGGGTTTATGCGTTGTTCGGGCAGCTACGTGTTTTTTTGTTTGTTTTTTTAAATTATTTGTATTATTATTTGTATTTCTTTTTATCACAACAGATTTCTCTGTGTGAAATTCGGGCTGCTCTCCCCAGGGAGAGCACGTCGCTACACAACAGCGCCACCCATTTTTTTATATTTTTCCTGCCTGCAGCTTTATTTATTTTTATTAGTGGATTTTCTATAGAATTTTGCCAGGAACAACCCTTTTGTTGCTGTGGGTTCTTTTATATGCACTAAGTGCATGCTGCACACGGGACCTCGGTTTATCGTCTCATCCAAATGACTAGCGTCCAGATCACCACTCAAGGTCTAGCGGATAGGAAGAAAATATCGGCGGCTGAGCCGTTATTCGAACCAGCATGCTCAGATTCTCTCGCTTCCTAGGGACGCATTACCTCTAGGCCAATACTCCACTATAACTATTTATAACTAATAAAAAAAAAATAATAATAATAATTTTAAAAATTCAAACTTCAAAAAAATGTATATACTTTTTTAAAACTTTTATTGACTCACTTGTGTAAACAAAGTGAGTCTATGTTTTAACCTGGTGTTCGGTTGTCTGTGTGTGTGTGTGTGTGTGTGTGTGTGTGTCTGTGTGTCTGTGTGTCCATGGTAAACTTTAACATTGACATTTTCTCTGCAAATACTTTGTCAGTTGACACCAAATTAGGCATAAAATAGGAAAAATTCAGTTCTTTCCAGTCATCTTGTTTAAAACAATATTGCACCTCTGGGATGGGCACACACACACACACAAAAAAAAAATGAAGCCTAATTATGTGCAAACTGCATTTACTGTTATATTTATTTTTTTTTATTCTCTAAACTTGGCACTTTGATCTGATATTTGACACAACAACAAGAGCAGTCATTATTATCATTTTTTGTTCAAACAGGAACTTCTTTTGCTAAGAATGGAAGTTTTATTTATTTTTTGCAAACGTTTTGGTGCAGATAGTAAAAAAAAAAGAAGGGAAATTACTCTGTAATTAATGCTAGAGGACTTAATTTGCTTTAAACTGATCTTTCTCATCTTAAACATTACATTTTGAAACTATACTCAATACATAAAAAGTTTGTGTTTTACTCTCAGTGTACAGGGCTTTCACTATGTTCATTCGCCCAAGTGTTTTTTTTCGGAAAATACTAAAATCAATACGACGAGTGGACTTTACAGATCTGTTGGCTGAGCCCTGAAGGTCATGGGCAAAAATCAATTGCGTACACATATTTATACACATTCAAAGCACATGCTCATATTCTTCGCGAACGGAACGACGCCATTTTGTTTCAAGTTGTTGACCTGCCCGTTCAATCCTATATTCAATGGACAATACACGATAACATGTGATGGAAAATTGGAGAAGGAGACTGTTAAATATTTATTCAGAGAAAGATGTGTGAACGCCTCATCACTTACTGGATTATGCCCCAAACTGCCATAAAAATATCCACAGAATCAGTCGGAATTCACAGTTAAAAATTGTAAACCATGCGAGTTAATACCCTTGAACTGATCACGATGAAACGCAAAAATTTCCAGTCTTGACTTTTCTCAAAATGAAGTCCTTTTCACTTCTTACGACGTTTAGAAGTACTTGTACTTGGCTCTACATGTTATTAGTTTAACAAAATACTCAATTTTCATATCAACTTTAAAACTATAAAACTAGAATGAACATAAAAGAGAAATTGAATCGACCGTGTGGTACTACATTCCCGGCGGGTGTAACTAAACTTGTACATCTATCTAGATCTAGTGAAAACAGCTAAATGTTGCAGTGTGATTGCGGCGATAGCCATTAAAAAGAAATTTTTTTTATTGCCCTCAAAGATTTTTTGAATGCCCAAGATATACCAGAATAATATGATTTAAACAGCGTTCTCACTGCGAATACCGCAATTGATTTAACGCCCTTTAAAAAAGTATGTTCAAATGTTAAATTTTAGAACGTCAGTTAAGGAGCCACGATAGTGTAATGGATAAGGTAGTTTCTTCTCACACGAACACGCGTGGTTCGAATCTGGTTAGGACTTTTTTTTTTCTTCTTTCTTTTTTAACGCGAAGCTTTATAATAACAAATACAGAACACATTTTAACGATTAGATTTTTTTTTTTTAAGTGTATCACAAGTGAGTCTTGAAGGCCTTGCCTCTCTTGTTTTTACTTTTTTAAACTTTCTAAAACTGTTTTCTTACGTTCTTTTTTACTTTTTTTTTAAATACTTCATATATATATATATATATATATATATATATATATATATATATATATATATATATATACTTTTGGGGGGTATGCGTGGGGGGGGGGAGGCGGATGGTTGTGTACAGCAGATGTGATGTGGCCATTTTATCGTGGATCAGTCCGCATGCTTTGATACGTTCCTGAAATTGACAGCGTTGAAATAAAAGCGCATGGCTGACGTGATTGCAAGGCTTACGATCGTCTGGTATAACCTGAAAAATTACACAATTACACAGCTTTTTTTCTTCTCTCAGTGTGTGTGTGTGTGTGTGTGTGTGTGTGTGTGTGTGTGTGTGTGTGTGTGTGTGTGTGTGTCTGTGTCTGTGTGTGTCTGTGTCTGTGTGTCTGTGTGTGTATGTGTGTGTCTGTGTGAGTGTGATCTTCAGTTTAACGTCTGTTCACTAGAAGTGT
>NC_134903.1:16932485-17057485 GCF_041734735.1 Babylonia areolata
ACTGAACCATAGATCATAGATGTCACACTGAGTGTCTAAGAAACTTACAGAGTCAGCAAATCTGTGTGCATATTGGAAACAATACTGGGATCTTTCTCGGTTTCTGTCCAATTTTAGTGGTAAGGATGTACAGCAAAGAGTTATCTCCTAATAATTACTGGTCAGAAGAAACGGGTCAGTTTGTGATGATGGTGGCAGTTGTGTTTGTGTGTGTCTGTATACATATAATGTGTGTGTGTGTGTGTGTGTTTTTAAATGATATAATTTACGTATGTTACTCTTGATCATTTGCATTGTGTGGGATTCAGCCCATATCCTTAGTAGGTTAAGTAATTCACACATTTCCACATGTTATGAATTAGATTATTACATGTCCCACTCGCTGATTATCAAAAATGTATATATATGTAACTGTAAGGAATTACTGAATTTGGGTATGATCCAACCTGTGTGAACTGAGAACTTGTCTGTTGTCATAAGTCAAGCCTGTCAGTGTGATTATAAATATAAATTGATGTTTGAAACAACAATCCAGCAGTTACATTGGCTTCCCCTCAAACACGGGAAGAACTCAGGGAAAGGAAACCAGATTCTGTGTGTGTTACTTTTTTTTCTTTTTTTTAAAATTTTTATTTTATTTTATTTTTTTTTTATTTTTAGTCAGCTGATGCTGGCACTGGCAAGTTCAGACGTATTAGTGTTATATATATATATATATATATATATATATATATATATATATATATATATATATATATATATATATATATATATCGTGTGTGTGTGTGTGTGTGTTTATTGTTGAATGTTTTATTATTTTTTGTGTAATGTGTTAACTGCCCTTTCTTTTCTTTTTTCTTTTATTTATTTTTGTATTTTCAATAATTATTATAATTTGGTACTCTAGAGGTTGATTAGTGTGTCAGCAGATATTTTCCCAGCATGTTTGATTGCGAAGGGTACTGAATGATTGAAAAAAACACACAAAAAACAAAACACTGAAACAGGAAAAAAACCCAAAAAAAACCCACTATAGTATCGGCTCCCACCTGTAGGATATTGGGGATCTTCCACTTTAAATAGCATCCCTGCCTTCTGGAAATTTCCTCTTGTTTTTTCTGTTGAGCACTCTCTTTGTTTCTGTTTTCTTCCTTCCCTGTTGTCTTCTTTTTTCTAATTCTACCATCTCAGTCCATTCCCCTTTCCTTTTTTTTCAGCAAGCCTTGACTGTCTCTCTCCCTTTCTCTTTTTTGTGAACACTGGTATGGGTACTAGTCATTCAGATGAGACGATAAACAGAGGTCCCGTGTGCAGCATGCACTTAGCACATGAAAAAGAGCCCAAGGCAACAAAAGGGTTGTCCGTGGCAAAATTCTGTAGAAAAATCCACTTCAATAGGAAAACAAATTTTTAAAGGACTGCAGGCAGGAAAAAATACAAAAAAATGGGTGGCGCTCTCGGTGTAGCGATGCACTTTCCCTGGGGATTCACACAGAGAAATCTGTTGTGACAAAAATTAGTAATCCAATACAATACAATGCTATGCACACACACACACACACACACACACACACACACACACACACACACACACACATACATACATATATATGCACACATGCACTCACACTTTCTCTCGCGGTCTCTCTCTCTCTCTCTCTCTCTCTCTCTCTCTCTCTCTCTCTCTCTCTCTCTCTGATACTTGCATAAGTGTACACATGTATACACACCTTGTCAAGCATAATAATGATGGACCTGTTGTTGCAGTACATTGGGTCATTCTCTGTGTGTTAACTTTGCTCAATCTGTCGGCTGCATCTGACACAATAGACCACAGTATACTCCTTTCCAGACTTGAACATGTTTTTTGGGATTCACTCAACAGTTCTGAGTTGGTTTTCTTCATACCTATCCAACCGCTTCCAGATTGTCTCTGTTAATAACTTTAAGTCTGATCCAACCCTGATCTATAGTGTGCCACAAGGCTCTGTCCTGGGCCCTGTTCTGTTCATTCTGTACACTGCTCCTCTTTCTGATGTCATTTCTGGCAGTTATGTTCTTCACCACTCTTTTGCTGATGATACTCAGCTACAAAAGTCTGCAGAACCAAACCAAGTACAAAGTCTGATTCTGTCAATGCTGTATTGTATTCTCAAAGTTAAATCCTGGATGACATTCAACAAACTAAAGTTAAATGATGATAAAACTGAAGCTATGATTATTTCCTCCTCAAGAATGTCCACATCTACTTCTTTTCCTGCCTGTGTTGTGGTTGGTGATGCCACAGTTCAGTTTTTTTAAATCAACAAGGAACCTTGGAGTCATTCTTGACTCAAACCTCAGCATGCATGCTCAGGTAGTAAATCTGATATGCATAGTCAATTATGAACTTCGCCACATCAACTCTATCCGTCAGTACCTTTCTGTTGAAACTACTAAAACTCTTATTTCTGCTTTTGTGCTGTCATGAATCGACTACTGTAATTCTCTTCTCATAGGCTGTCCACATAATATTCTTCAGCAAATTCAAAAACTTCAAAACAATGCTGCCCTTCTGACTCTCTCAGAGTCCCACGTACTGATCACATTTCTCCTCAACTCCGAACTCTACATTGGCTCCCTATTGAAGCGAGAATTAAATACAAAGTTGCGTGTCTTTGCTATTCTGCTTTCCATTCCACAGGACCTACATAACTTTATGACCTTAATGGTGTTCACACTCTCGCAAGAAATCTCCACTCTTCCTCTTGACTGTTACCATTTGAAACTTCCTCGTGTCAATACAAGAACCTATGGTGAGCGTTCTTTATTCTTTGCTGCTCCTCACATCTGGAACAACCTTCCTCATCATATTCGTGCATCTGATTCTATTTCTGCTTTTCGCTCATCTCTAAAAACTCATCTTTTTAAAACCTGTCTATAAGCACTCTGTACTTCCTTGTTCTCCAACACCTCCCATGTCAGCTCACTTTGGATGTATGTAGAGTGGGAAAGGGAGAGAGTGTGTGGGGGGTGGGAGGGCGAGGGGTTTTTGAGAAAGAGTGGTCATAAATGTTTTATGTAACTTGTAATAATTTTCTTTCATGTAAAATGCCCTGAGCTCTTAGAGAGAAAGGGCGCTATATAAATGTACATTATTATTATTATTGTTAATGGTGGACATGTGTTGTTCTTACAGTACACTGTGTCGTTCTCTGTGTGTGGATAATAATGGTGGACATGTGTTGTTCTTACAGTACACCGTGTCGTTCTCTTTGCGTGTGGATAATAATGGTGGACATGTGTTGTTCTTACAGTACACCGTGTCGTTCTCTTTGTGTGTGGATAATAATGGTGGACATGTGTTGTTCTTACAGTACACCGTGTCGTTCTCTTTGCGTGTGGATAATAATGGTGGACATGTGTTGTTGTTACAGTACACCGTGTCGTTCTCTTTGTGTGTGGATAATAATGGTGGACATGTGTTGTTGTTACAGTACACCGTGTCGTTCTCTTTGTGTGTGGATAATAATGGTGTACATGTGTTGTTGTTGTTGTTACAGTACACCGTGTCGTTCTCTGTGTGTGTGGATAATGATGGTGGACTTGTGTTGTTGTTGTTACAGTACACCGTGTCATTCTCTGTGTGTGGATAATATTAATGATGGTGGGTATATGTTGTTCTTACAGTACACCGTGTCGTTCTCTGTGTGTGGGTGATAATGGTGGATATGTGTTGTTGCAGTTGATTGGGTCGTTCTCTGTGTGTGGATAATAATGGTGGACATGTGTTGTTACAGTACACCGTGTCGTTCTCTGTGTGTGGATAATGATGGTGGATATGTGTTGTTCTTACAGTACACCATGTCGTTCTCTGTATGTGGATGATAATGGTGGATATGTGTTGTTGTTGCAGTTGATTGGGCCGTTCTCTGTGTGTGGATAATAATGGTGGACATGTGTTGTTACAGTACATCGGGTCATTCTCTTTGTGTGGACGGAACCAATAGCCGAGTGGTTAAAGCGTTGGACTTTAAATCTGAGGGTCCCAGGTTCAAATCTCGGTAACGGTGCCTGATGGGTAAAGGGTGGAGATTTTTCTGATTTCCCAGGTCAACATATGCGCAGAACTGCTAGTGCCTGAACCCCGTTCGTGTGTATATGCACGCAGAAGATCAAATACTCATATTAAAAATTTGTAATCCTTGTTAGTGATCTGTTAGTGATCAGCGGGTTATGGAAACAAGAACGTAACCAGCATGCCCACCCCCAGAATTCAGAGTATGGCTGCCTAGATGGCAGGGTAAATAAACAAAATGGCCATTCACCTAAAATGTTATATGTCTGTCTGAGTGTGTATACATGTGTGCGTGCCTGAAAATTGAAATCTGATTGAATGACACAGGAAACGAATGGTGAGTGCCCAGTGGCAGCCATCAGTCGGCTTTACCTAGGTAGGCAGCCTGCTGTGCAAATGAACCCGACTGTGTAAAGCGCTTAAAGTTTGGTCTCTGACTGAGGATAGGCGCTGTATGAGTATACGTATCATTCATTCAGTCATCAATAACGGTGGACTTCTTCTTCTTCTTCTGTGTTCACTTGTATGCGCACGAGTGAGCTTTTACGTGTATGACCGTTTTTACCCCGCCATGTAGGCAGCCATACTCCGTTTTCGGGGGTGTGCATGCTGGGTATGTTCTTGTTTCCATAACCCACCGAACGCTGACATGGATTACAGGATCTTTAACGTGCGTGTTTGATCTTCTGCTTGCATATACACACGAAGGGGGTTCAGGCTCCAGCAGGTCTGCACATATGTTGACCTGAGAGATCGTAAAAATCTCCACCCTTTACCCACCAGGCGCCGTCACCGTGATTCGAACCTGGGACCCTCAGATTGACAGTCCAACGCTTTAACCACTCGGCTATTGCGCCCGTCAATAACGGTGGACATGTGTTGTTGTTGTTGCAGTACATCGGGTCGTTCTCTGTGTGTGGGGCTGATGAGGACACCAGGGCTCTACAGGTGGAGACCCAGCTCCAGTCTTTACAGGTTGGCACAAACTCAGACAATGATAGTAATGATAGCAGTGATAACAAGTTAATAACAATGATAATGATGATGATAATTATGATGATGATGGTGGCACTGATAATGTTGGTGATGATATAATGATGATATTATTTTATTATTATTATTATTGTTGTTGTTGTGTGTTGTTGTTATTATTATTGTTGTTCTTCTTCTTTTTTCTCTCCATCTTCTTCTTCTTATTATTGTTACAGATTTACATATATATGCATGCAATACCACCCCCACCACATAGACGCGCACACACACACTCACACACATACACACACACACACACACACACACACACACAAACCACTCCACAACACACACACACACACACACACACACACACACACACACACACACACACACACACACAAACACACACATACACACACACACACACACACACACACACACACACACACACACACACACACACATTACCTCACTCATATGAGCGAACAGTGATTTTTTTTTTTCTCTTCCCCACTCCCAGCAAGGTTTTTCCCCCCTCTCCTTGTCTAACATCACCATTACTATTCAGTGAAAAGATATCAAAATAAATAGCAAACAAACAAACAAAAAATCATGCTGGCAATGACTCACCATCACCGCCACAATTAACACTTTTTATTCTTTCTTTTTTTGTTACTGTGAGATAACATCCGATGTGACATGTGACATAAAGCTCAACAATGAACTAGCAGTTTCAGTTTCAGTTTCAGTAGCTCAAGGAGGCGTCACTGCGTTCGGACAAATCCATATACGCTACACCACATCTGCCAAGCAGATGCCTGAACTAGCAGTACTTTAGTAGTTTTGATCACCGTGCCTGCCATCCAACAGTCTCCAGCGTTCAGAGTGCCACATTTTGGTGTCCTACATCATGTGTCACATGTACTAACACTGAGAATCATAGCAATTAGTAGTGATGCTAACAGTATGAGTATGTTTATATAGCACTTTCAACCTCTCAAAATGCTTTGTCATAACACGTCAGTCAAACACAAAGCACACAAACACACACACAAACATGTGCACATGTGTAGAGTTTGGGTTTTTTTGGTTTTTTTTTTTTAGTGTGTTGTGTTTGTGCGTGAATTGTTTTGAGTGTAGTTTGTATGGGGCACTGAGTTGTGAGTTGCGACTAGACAAGATTTTGCACAATATATATACAAATAGATACTAAGATAGATAGATAGATCGATATTTTTTATGATGGTGGTGTGTGGTTGTGCAGGCAGTACAGTCAGGGAAAGCCAGTGGCACTACAGATCAACCTGATGACAATGATGGTGACGATGATGATGGTGACAGTGATAGTGGTGATGATGAAAATGATGTCTGTGCAAACAGTACAGCAGGGAAAGCCCGTTGAACTGCAGATCAGCCTGTCGAAATCATGATGATGACAATGATGATGATGGTGATGATGAGGATGTCTGTGCAAAACAGAACACCAGGGGAAGCCAGTGGAGCTGCAGATCAGTCTGTTATAGTGATGATGATGATGATGACAGTGTGGTGATGACGAGGATGATGTCTGTGCAGACAGTACACCAGGGGAAGCCAGTGGAACTACAGATCAGCCTATTATTATAATAATGATGATGATGATATGGTGATGATGATGACCTTGGTGGTGGTGATGATCATGATCATGATCATGACAATGATGGTGGTGATGATGATGACGATGACAGATCAACCTGTTAAAATGATTATGATGACTGTGATGATGATGGTGGTGGTGATGATGACGATGACGATGACGTGTGTGCAGACAGTACAGCAGGGGAAGCCAGTGGAACTACAGATCAACCTGTTAAAATGATTATGATGACTGTGATGATGGTGGTGGTGGTGATGACAATGACGATGATGTGTGTGCAGACAGTACAGCAGGGGAATCCAGTGGAACTACAGATCAACCTGTTAAAATGATTATGATGACTGTGATGATGGTGGTGATGATGACGATGACGATGACTTTGACGTGTGTGCAGACAGTACAGCAGGGGAAGCCAGTGGAACTACAGATCAACCTTTTAAAATGATTATGATGACTGTGATGATGATGGTGGTTGTGATGATGACAATGACGATGACGTGTGTGCAGACAGTACAGCAGGGGAAGCCAGTGGAACTACAGATCAACCTGTTCAAATGATTATGATGACTGTGATGATGGTGGTGACGATGACGATGACGTGTGTGTAGACAGTACAGCAGGGTAAACCAGTGGAACTACAGATCAACCTGTTAAAATGATTATGATGACTGTGATGATGGTGGTGGTGATGATGACAATGACGATGACGTGTGTGTAGACAGTACAGCAGGGGAAACCAGTGGAACTACAGATCAACCTGTTAAAATGATTATGATGACTGTGATGATGGTGGTGATGATGACGATGACGTGTGTGCAGACAGTACAGCAGGGGAAGCCAGTGGAACTACAAATCAACCTGTTAAAATGATTATGATGACTGTGATGATGGTGGTGGTGATGATGACAATGACGATGACGTGTGTGCAGACAGTACAGCAGGGGAAACCAGTGGAACTACAGATCAACCTGTTAAAATGATTATGATGACTGTGATGATGGTGGTGATGATGACGATGACGTGTGTGCAGACAGTACAGCAGGGGAAGCCAGTGGAACTACAGATCAACCTGTTAAAATGATTATGATGACTGTGATGATGATGGTGGTTGTGATGATGACAATGACGATGACGTGTGTGCAGACAGTACAGCAGGGGAAGCCAGTGGAACTACAGATCAACCTGTTCAAATGATTATGATGACTGTGATGATGGTGGTGACGATGACGATGACGTGTGTGTAGACAGTACAGCAGGGTAAACCAGTGGAACTACAGATCAACCTGTTAAAATGATTATGATGACTGTGATGATGGTGGTGGTGATGATGACAATGACGATGACGTGTGTGCAGACAGTACAGCAGGGGAAGCCAGTGGAACTACAGATCAACCTGTTAAAATGGTTATGATGACTGTGATGATGGTGGTGGTGATGATGACGATGACGATGGCGTGTGTGCAGACAGTACAGCAGGGGAAACCAGTGGAGCTACAGATCAACCTGTTCAAATGATTATGATGACTGTGATGATGGTGGTGGTGATGATGACGATGACGATGACGTGTGTGCAGACAGTACAGCAGGGGAAACCAGTGGAACTACAGATCAACCTGTTAAAATGATTATGATGACTGTGATGATGGTGGTGGTGATGATGACAATGACGATGACGTGTGTGCAGACAGTACAGCAGGGGAAGCCAGTGGAGCTACAGATCAACCTATTATTATAATGATGATAATGAGGATGATATGGTGATGATGATGACAGTGGTGGTGGTGGTGATCATGATCATGATCATGACAATGATGGTGGTGATGATGATGACGATGATGTGTGTGCAGACAGTACAGCAGGGGAAGCCAGTGGAACTACAAATCAACCTGTTAAAATGATTATGATGACTGTGATGATGGTGGTGGTGGTGATGATGACAATGACATGTGTGCAGACAGTACAGCAGGGGAAGCCAGTGGAACTACAGATCAACCTGTTAAAATGATTATGATGACTGTGATGATGGTGGTGGTGATGATGACAATGACGATGACGTGTGTGCAGACAGTACAGCAGGGGAAGCCAGTGGAGCTACAGATCAACCTGCAGGGGGTGCAGGTCACAGACTCTGAGGATAAGGTCAGTTCGCTTGCCTCTCCTGTGGGGATAATCACAGTAATGTGATTTATATTCGTAAAAGGCCTTTCCGCCTGAACCATGCTCATTTGTGCTGTGCTATGCAACAAAAAAAAAAAAACAACAACAAGCAAACACAAGAGAGGCAAGGCCTTCAAGACTCACTTGTGATACACTTTTTAAAAAATCTAATCGTTAAAATGTGTTCTGTATTTGTTATTATAAAGCTTCGCGTTAAAAAAAAAAAGCCCTAACCAGATTCGAATTAAGTCCCCTAGCATTAATTACAGAGTAAATTCCCTTTTTTACTATCTGCACCAAAACGTTTGCAAAATAAATAAAACTTCCATGCTTAGCAAAAGAAGTTTCTGTTTGAACAAAAAATGATAATAATGACTGCTCTTGTTGTTGGGTCAGAATATCAGATCAAAGTGCCAAGTTTAGAGAATGCAAAAAATATAAATATAACAGTATATGCAGTTTGCATATAATTAGGCTTCATTTTTTATTTTTTTGTGCCCATCCCAGAGGTGCAATATTGTTTTAAACAAGATGACTGGAAAGAACTGAATTTTTCCTATTTTTATGCGTAATTTGGTGTCAACTGACAAAGTATTTGCAGAGAAAATGTCAATGTTAAAGTTTACCATGGACACACAGACACACACACACACACACACACAGACAACCGAACACCGGGTTAAAACATAGACTCACTTTGTTTACACAAGTGAGTCAAAACCAACAACAAGCAAACAAAAACCTTGTGAAACATTCATTCACATCACTAAAACAAAACCCTGTTGGTACATCATCCTGCACAGCCACTCAAACACCAGTTTATGCTTCTCTGCTAGTCCTACCCTTTCCACACAGTATCAGTATCAGTAGCTCAAGGAGGGGCATCACTGCGTTCGGTCAAATCCATATACGCTACACCACATCTGCCAAGCAGATGCCTGACCAGCAGCCTAACCCAACGTGCTTAGTCAGGCCTTGAGAAAATAAAATAAAATAAAATAAAATAACCCCACCCCCACCCCCCCCAAAAAAGAAATAAATAAATGAAATAAAATGAAATAAATAAGTAAATAAAAAAAATAAAAAATAATAATAATAATAGATAAATACATAAAAATGCTACTACTACTACTAATATTTCTACACAGCAAGCTGGTGGATTCAAAGATCATTAGAAAGAGCACGAGGCCATTAAATCTTGTTTGTCTCTCTCTCTCTCTCTCTCTCTCTCTCTCTCTCTCTTTGTGTTTTGGTTTGTTTTTTTCTCTTTTACCATTTTCACACAGCAAGCTGGTGTATCCAGAGATCATAAAAACAATTGTGATGCCATTAATTTTTTTTTCCCTCTCTCTCTCTCTCTCTGTGTCTTTGTGTCTCTCTCTTTCTCTTTCCCTCTCTGTCTCTCTCTCTCTCTGGGTTTTCTTTTTTTACTCTCCTCCCCTTTGCACACAGCAAGCTGTTGAATTCAGAGATCATAAAAAAAATTTTTTTTAAAGGAAAAGGATCTTAGGCCTCGTAAATGATTTTTTTCTCTTTTTTTTTTCTTTCCGTTCCTTCTGCACACAGAGCGTGCTGATGCACCACGAGCTGAAGCGCATCTCCTACGCGGCCTGCGACCCTCAGCACCACCAGTTCTCCTTCCTGGCCAGGGAGAAGCACCTCAACATCCAGTACTGCCACACCTTCCGCACCTCCTCACCTCAACAGGTGGGTGTCCTTCCCCTCCTTCCTTCCTTTCCTTCCCTTCCTTTCTTCCTGCTTTTCTTACTTCCTTTCTTCCTCCTTTCTTCCTCCTTTCCTTCCTTCCTGGCCAGGGAGAAGCACCTCAACATCCAGTACTGCCACACCTTCCGCACCTCCTCACCTCAACAGGTGGGTGTCCTTCCCCTCCTTCCTTCCTTTCCTTCCCTTCCTTTCTTCCTGCTTTTCTTACTTCCTTTCTTCCTCCTTTCTTCCTCCTTTCCTTCCTTCCTGGCCAGGGAGAAGCACCTCAACGTCCAGTACTGCCACACCTTCTGCACCTTCTCACCTCAACAGGTGGGTGTCCTTCCCCTCCTTCCTTCCTTTCTTTCCTTCCTTTCTTCCTGCTTTTCTTACTTCCTTTCTTCCTCCTTTCCTTCCTTCCTGGCCAGGGAGAAGCACCTCAACGTCCAGTACTGCCACACCTTCCGCACCTCCTCACCTCAACAGGTGGGTGTCCTTCCCCTCCTTCCTTCCTTTCCTTCCCTTCCTTTCTTCCTGCTTTTCTGCCTTCCTGGCCAGGGAGAAGCACCTCAACATCCAGTACTGCCACACCTTCCGCACCTCCTCACCTCAACAGGTGGGTGTCCTTCCCCTCTCCTTCCTTCCTTTCCTTCCCTTCCTTTCTTCCTGCTTTTCTGCCTTCCTGGCCAGGGAGAAGCACCTCAACGTCCAGTACTGCCACACCTTCTGCACCTTCTCACCTCAACAGGTGGGTGTCCTTCCCCCCTCCTTCCTTCCTTTCCTTCCCTTCCTTTCTTCCTGCTTTTCTTACTTCCTTTCTTCCTCCTTTCTTCCTCCTTTCCTTCCTTCCTGGCCAGGGAGAAGCACCTCAACATCCAGTACTGCCACACCTTCCGCACCTTCTCACCTCAACAGGTGGGTGTCCTTCCCCTCCTTCCTTCCTTTCTTTCCTTCCTTTCTTCCTGCTTTTCTTACTTCCTTTCTTCCTCCTTTCCTTCCTTCCTGGCCAGGGAGAAGCACCTCAACGTCCAGTACTGCCACACCTTCTGCACCTTCTCACCTCAACAGGTGGGTGTCCACTCCCTCCTTCCTTCCTTTCTTTCCTTTCTTCCTGTTTTTCTTCTTTCCTTTCTTCCTCTTTTCCTTCCTTCCTGGCCAGGGAGAAGCACCCCAACAACCAGTACCGCCACACCTGCACCTCCTCACCTCAACAGGTGGGTGTCCACTCCCTCATTCCTTCCTTCCTTCCTTCCTTTCTTTCCTTTCTTCCTCCTTTCCTTCCTTTCTGGCCAGCCAGGGAGAAACACTTCAACATCCAGTACTGCCACACCTTCCGCACCTCCTCACCTCAACAGGTGGGTGTCCACTCCCTCCCTCCTTCCTTTCTTCCGTCCTTCCTTCGTTCTTCCCTTCCTTCCTGGCCAGGGAAACACCCCAACATCCAGTACTGCCACACCTTCTGCACCTCCTTACCTCAACAGGTGGGTGTCCACCCCATCCCCTCCCTCTCTCTTTCGTTTCTTCTTCTTTGATATAGATACTTAAATGTAGCGCCTGTCCTCGGTCGGAGACCAAGCTCTGTGTGTTTTACATTGCAGAACAGGCTGCCTAGCTGGGTAGAGTCAACTGACGGCTGCCACGAAAAATGTTACGTGTCTGTCTGAGTGTGTATGTGTGCATGCCTGAAATCGGATTGAATAACACAGGAAACAAATGATAAGCGCCCGCTTGCATTTGTGCGTCAAAGCTTTGGTCTTCGCAAATGATTTTCTCATCCATTCTGCTATGCTGTCAAGTCTATTGTGTGTTTTTTTCTGTCTTCCCCTCCGTCTCCCTCCCTCAACAGTTCTTGGAGGATTGTTTTAGCAAGCCATTGGGTCATGTTAATGGCTATACCAGTGTAGTTTTCTGAACTGTCAGCAGATCTTCATAAGGTCCAATGTGCTGCTTGATGGTTTGGGGCACTTGTTAGTTGTTGATGTGATCAGTGCATCTGGATATTTAGCAGCTTGCGATAACGCTTCATTTTGATGTAAAAGTACACTAATTTAAAATGTGCAGGGAAAAGGTCTTTTAGGGCTCAAGTACCTCAAATTTGGAATTCTTTGCCATCGTCCCTCAGAAACGCTCCTGATCTCCAGACCTTTAAGTCAGATCTCAGAATGCACATTTTCCGCAAACATTTCTGTTCTCAGCACAATGGATAGTCCAGAGTCTGTTCTCCACATGGAGTTTATGCTAGAGATATTTGTACGCATGTAATCCTGTTTTAGTGCAGTTGATATATTTAATGTGTCTGGGCGCGTGCGCACATGTGCATGTGTGTATGAGTGTGTGTGTGTGTGAGTGTGTGTATGCGTGCGCATGTGTGTGTGTGTGTTAAAAGATATGTGTTTTTATGGAATGCATTTCTTTTTAATCTAAGCATTATTTACTTGATGTCTTTATTGTTTGGTGGATCATGCTTTCTTATTCGTTCTGTGAATGCTCTGGTTTGAGCTGTTGTAATGTTTTTATGTTATGTTTATATCTGGCTCGATGATGTAAGCACTTTGAGCAGCATTAGTACTGGATATCGCGCCATAGAAAAGTTATGAATTATTATTATTATTACAGGCGGAAGAACTAAACGTAATCATGGGTGACGCCTTCAAAATGGCGTACGCCCACCAGAGGGACACACTGCCCACATTCCATGAGCTGATAGAGGCCCAGATTGTTGAACAGCAGGCCAGGTTTCGGGAGATTGAGAGACAGGCTCAGGTGAGTTGCCTATCTGTCTGTATTGTATTGTATTGTGTTGTGTTGTGTTGTATAATTTTTTGTCACAACAGATTTCTCTGTGGGAAATTCAGGCTGCTCTCCCCAAGGAGTGAGTGTCACCACAGTGCAGAGCAACGCCTTTTTTTGTTCTGTTTGCAAGTGCATTTGTTCTACTAACAAACTGGATTTTCCTACATAATTTTGCCAAGGACAGCTCGCCTGTTGCCAAGGGTTCTTTTACATGTGCTAAGTCCGTGTTACACACTGGAGCTTGGTTTGTCATCTCTTCCGAACGACTGGTGTTGAGACTCGCACTCTGGGTCCAGTGGAGGGGGAGAACATTTTGGCAAGTCTGGGATTCCATTTGATCCAGGATGCTCGTATTCTCTTGCTCCTTAGGCGGGTGTGTTGCCACTAGAAACCACATGCCTGCTCGTTCTGGCAGGTTGGTTTCCCCTTCTGAGCAGAAGCGTCTGCAGCCTTTTGCAGTCCGGCAGAATCTTCCCCACTGCCATGTCTGCTGGCCCAGGGCTGGCATGCAAGCAATGCATTCCTACACTTTGCAGTACCAGTATCAGTATCAGTAGCTCAAGGAGGCGTCACTGCGTTCGGACAAATCCGTATACGCTGCACCACATCTGCCAAGCAGATGCCTGACGAGCAGCGTAACCCCACGCGCTTAGTCAGGCCTTGAGGAAAAAAAAAAGAAGAAAGAAAATAAAATAAAATAAATAAATAAATAAATGAATAACTAAAATAAAATAAAATAAATAAATAAAATAAAATAAAATGAAATAAAATAATAAATAAATAAAATTAAAATAAAATAATAAAATAAAATAAAATAGCAAAAAAAACCCACACACACACAAAAAAAATATATATATAAAATTACACTTTGCAATGTATGGTCTGGGAGGGAGGTGAGCTCTACAATTAGCTTTGGGGATGACTTGGCGAATTGTAGACCCTCGTTTGGATGCTGTGCAATGGTATTAGATGACCACAGCAGCCTTGGAACAAAGAAATCAGACCACAGCAGCTTTGGAACAAAGAAATCGGCTGGTGTTTTTTGTGTTTTTTTTCTTCGCCTGCAGCTGGTATTTCTTTCGCCAGAAAAAATGTTGGTCATGAGAAGGGGTGGCATTACTGTCTCTCAGTTATTTAGCGCTTGAAATAATAAAAAAAATAAATAAAAACACAACGAAATGGATACCACCAGGATGTCCGGAAAAAAAACACAATGAACAGTATGTAATAATAATAATAATAATAATAATAATAATGGTATTTATATAGCGCTGGATCTTGTGCAGAGACAAATCAAAGCGCTTTCGCACCAGTCATTCACACGCATGCATAACTCTAATACTGCAGAAACTAAAGACAAGGAAGGGCAGGCAAGGGAGGCTATTTTGGGAAGAGGTGGGTTTTAAGGCCAGACTTGAAAGAGCTGAGTGTGGAGACTTGACGAAGCGAAAAAGGAAGTTCATTCCAATCGCAAGGTCCAGAAACAGAGAAAGAACGGCGGCCAATAGTCGAGTGTTTGAATCTGGGTATGCGTAAACAGAGTGGATCCGAGGCCGATCGTAGTGAGCGAGATGGAGTGTAGAGGTGAAGGCAGCCGCAGAGATAGGAAGGGGCAGTTTTGTGAATGCATCTATAACATAGAGTGCTGATCTTGTACTTTATTCGGTGTGAGACAGGGAGCCAGTGGAGATGTTGCAAAAGAGGAGTGATGTGCTCAGATCTTTTCTTTCTGAGGACGAGTCGGGCAGCAGAGTTTTGTATGCGCTGAAGGGGCTGAATGGATGAAGCAGGCAGACCAGACAATAAAGAGTTACAGTAGTCAAGGCGAGAAAGAATGAGAGAAACGACAAGTCTAGATGTTGTGTCAGTGGATAGATATTTCCGGACGGCACTGATGCGTCGCAGTTGACAGTAGCAGGACTGACATGTCTGACTGATAAATTTTTGCATGGACAGTGTATTGTCAAGGACAACACCGAGGTTCCTGACTGACGTGGAAAGAGGGATGGATGTACTGCCAAGTTTGATTGTGTCAATTGTGATGGAAGACAGTTTTTATTTAGTTCCTATGATCATTGCTTCAGTTTTGTCCGCGTTCAATTGTAACTTATTTCGAGTCATCCAGTTTTGAATGTCCAGGAAGCAGTTGGATGTTTCTTGCAAGAGCGACAACAATTTTTCAGGGGTATCACTCTTCTGGAGTTGAGTGTCATCAGCATAAGAATGATGACTGATATTATGGCGGTTGATAATTTCAGCGAGAGGAGCAGTGTACAGTGTGAAGAGCACTGGGCCTAAAACAGATCCCTGTGGGACTCCATGTTCGATTTTAACGGGTTCATGTATAAGGATGGAACAGGGAAAAACTTTAGTTTGGGCTGCTGTGGGAAAGTGCAGATTCTCCATCATTCAGGTGGTGGTGATGATTGTCATCATGTGGAATAAAAAAAAAAAAAGAATACAGTGCATTCCTGAACATTACATTATTGAAAATTTCAGTTTGTTCCTGACTTTTATGTCTGTTGGTAATGGTTTTAGAGGAAGGCATGTAAGCTCCTACCCAGAACTTGTACCATTACCTGCATGCACCCTTTTCTCCAGGAGGAATCATGATTTAACCTGATGATTTATCTAATAATGTTGCGTGTGTGATTTGGATTGAAAGATTGATTGGCACAGCAACAAATGAGTGTATGATTTTTGACGTGGGAATTGGTTTGAGTCGGGTGCTTCGTTAAGGGAGGGGGAACTGTGGATCAGAAAGCTGCACTGTCTTGACTCAATCCAGTCGATGGGCTTGATTTGAGGCCCTGCTGTTTACAACTGTTTCAGACTTCTTCTGCGTTCACTCGTATGCACACGAGTGGGCTTTTATGTGTATGACCTGTTTTTACCCCGCCATGTAGGCAGCCATACTCTGTTTTCGGGGGTGTGCATGCTGGGTATGTTCTTGTTTCCATAACCCACCGAACGCTGACATGAATTACAGGATCTTTAACGTGCGTATTTGATCTTCTGCTTGCATATACACACGAAGGGGGTTCAGGCACTGGCAGGTCTGCACATATATTGACCTGGGAGATCGTAAAAATCTCCACCCTTTACCCACCAGGCGCCGTCACCGTGATTCAAACCCGGGACCCTCAGATTGACAGTCCAACGCTTTAACCACTCGGCTGTTGCGCCCGTCCAACTGTTTCAGACAATGGAGCCTGATTGGGGCTGTGGAAAGTTTTGAATTTTTGGAGTGGCACCTTATTTGCATAATGACATTATAAGCTATGAATATCTTAACTGACCTTTCCACTCTCCACTGTGACCAATAAATGCAGAGTGTGTTGCTGTGATTGCAAGCAGGAGAGTAATTTTCTTGGTGACTGGTTCACGTGAAGAGTGGGTGTGTTGATAAAGGCATCTGACCCAGTTTCTTCTCAGTCACAAGGCAGACCACAGAATTAGACGAAGGGGCCCTTTTAGGGCTGTGTGGTGTTCTGAATTCAGTCTGCTTCAAACTCTTTGTGCTTTTTTCCTGGATTCGTTTACAAGTCATCAGTGTGTGCAAATTTCGAACAAAATTTATACTTTCATCATCACACTGGAAGATAGCGTAAGAAAGGAGGAAGTTACATGTTTTGCCCCCACCTAGCTTGTCATGTTACTGATCAGTCTGGAAACTTTCAGTTCATAACTACCAACAGTTGTTGTTTTTTTTTAATTTTATATCTTACCCATGCAAATGGGCCATCTGTGGGGAAAGTCAGGGGAGATAACTGACAGTGCTAAGTGAGTTAAAACCAGATGGCATCCTTCAGTTCTCCCTCCATCACTAAGAAGAGTCCATACAACAGTCACACTGTCTTAAAACAAGATGCTGTCCTTTCAATTCTCCCTCCATCGCTAAGAAGTGTCCTTGCAGCAGTAACACTGTCTTAAAATCAGATGCTGTCCTTCAATTCTCCCTCCATCGCTAAGAAGTGTCCTTGCAACAGTCACACTGTCTTAAAATCAGATGCTGTCCTTCAATTCTCTCTCCATCACTAAGAAGTGTCCTTGGAGCAGTAACACTGTCTTAAAACTAGATGCTGCCCTTTCAATTCTCTCTCCATCGCTAAGAAGTGTCCTTGGAGCAGTAACACTGTCTTAAAACCAGATACTGTCCTTCAATTCTCTCTCCATCAATATGAAGAGTCTTTACAGCAGTCATACTGTCTTAAAACCAGATGCTGTCCTTCAATTCTCTCTCCATCAGTAAGAAGAATCATCGCAGCAGTCATACTACCTTAAAACCAGATGGCATCCTTCAGTTCTTCCTCTATCGCTAAGAAGAATCATCGCAGCAGTCACACTGTCTTAAAACAAGATACTGTCCTTCGGTTCTCTCTCCATCAATAAGAAGAATCATTGCAGCAGTCATATTGTCTTAAAACCAGATGCTGCCCTTTCAATTCTCCCTCCATCGCTAAGAAGTGTCCTTGCAGCAGTAACACTGTCTTAAAACCAGATGCCTCCTTCAGTTCTTCCTCCATTACTAAGAAGTGTCCTTGCAGCAGTTATGCTGTCTTAAAACAAGATACTGTCCTTCAATTCTCTCTCCATCAATATGAAGAGTCTTTACAGCAGTCATACTGTCTTAAAACCAGATACTGTCTTTCAGTTCTCTCTCCATCAATAAGAAGAATTATTGCAGCAGTCATACTGTCTCAAAACCAGATGGCATCCTTCAGTTCTTCCTCTATCGCTAAGAAGAATCATCGCAGCAGTCACACTGTCTTAAAACAAGATGCTGTCCTTCGGTTCTCTCTCCATCACTGAGAAGAATTATTGCAGCAGACATACTACCTTAAAACCAGATGGCATCCTTCAGTTTTCCCTCTGTTGCTAAGAAGAATCATCGCAGCAGTCTTGCTGTCTTAAAACAAGATACTGTCCTCCAGTTCTCTCTCCATCAATAAGAAGAATCATCGCAGCAGTCATACTGTCTCAAAATCAGATGCTGTCCTTCAATTCTTCCTCCATTACTAAAAAGAATCCATGCAACAGTCACACGGTCTTAAAACCAATGCCTCCTTTAGTTCTTCCTCCATTACTAAGAAGTGTCCTTGCAGCCGTTATGCTGTCTTAAAACAAGATACTGTCCTTCAATTCTCTCTCCATCAATATGAAGAGTCTTTACAGCAGTCATACTGTCTTAAAACCAGATACTGTCTTTCAGTTCTCTCTCCATCAATAAGAAGAATTATTGCAGCAGTCATACTGTCTCAAAACCAGATGGCATCCTTCAGTTCTTCCTCTATCGCTAAGAAGAATCATCGCAGCAGTCACACTGTCTTAAAACCAGATACTGTCCTTCAGTTCTCTCTCCATCAATGAGAAGAATCATTGCAGCAGTCATACTACCTTAAAACCAGATGGCATCCTTCAGTTTTCCCTCTATCGCTAAGAAGAATCATCGCAGCAGTCACACTGTCTTAAAACAAGATACTGTCCTTCGGTTCTCTCTCCATCAATAAGAAGAATCATTGCAGCAGTCATATTGTCTTAAAACCAGATGCTGCCCTTTCAATTCTCCCTCCATCGCTAAGAAGTGTCCTTGCAGCAGTAACACTGTCTTAAAACCAGATGCCTCCTTCAGTTCTTCCTCCATTACTAAGAAGTGTCCTTGCAACAGTCATGCTGTCTTAAAACAAGATACTGTCCTTCAATTCTCTCTCCATCAATAAGAAGAGTACTTACAGCAGTCATACTGTCTTAAAACAAGATGCTGTCCTTCAATTCTCTCTCCATCACTAAGAAGAGTCTGTGCAGCAGTCATACTGTCTTAAAAACAGATTTTATCCCAGACAGGAGATACTGTGGCAGAATCAGACAGTCGTTGGGACTTGTGATCCAGTGATCAGGGTTCAATTTTGGCACGATGATTTGTCCTTCGGAAAGGCACTTTACTCTGATTTTCCTCACTCCACTCAGCCATGAAAGGATACCTGACTTCAGTCGAGGAAGTTTAACCTCTTCAGTGCCAGGCATTATTTTAGCTTATGTATGTGTGTGTGTGTTTGTCATGGGGCACTGAAGAGGTTAAAACAGTGGAAGGAAGGAGAGAACTTCCTGTGCTGAACCATAAACAAAGTGGATATGAAGTTGCTGCCCTGATGGCAGTAAAAGACTGTAGGACCTGAAACCTTTAAGTTTAACTTGTATCCCTGAAACCATCTCCCCCCATCACTGAAAAGAATCCACACAGCCTTCACACTGTCTCACAACCAGTCGGCTGTAATTCCAAAACAGGTGGAGTTGCAGCGCAAGTTGGCGGAGATTGCTCGGCCGACCCCGTTTTCCCAGCAGGCCATTCAGTGGATGGAGCAGAGGAAAGTGCCCGCTGAGGAGGCAGAGCCAGATCTGCTGGTTGGCAAAAACAAGTTGTGGGTAAGTAGAATATATATGTATATGTACCGCACTGTCAGTGTCTGTGGCGGTGTTGGCATTGTCGCTTGTTGTTGTGTGTTCACTTTCTGTTCTGTCATGTTCTGATTGGTGGTGAGTTTTTTTCTCTGTGTGTGTGTGTGCCCATGTTCTGATTGGTGGTGAGTTTTTTTCTCTGTGTGTGTGTGTGTGCCCCAGACTTTGGAATATTTTGTTTTCTATATTCTGATGGTGGGGTGATGAAGATGCTGTTTTTTTTTGGGGGGGGGAGGGGGGGGGGGGGGGTCCATTTAGGTTTGGGACTACTTGGGCTGAACTCACACAATAATTATATCTTGGCCTCAACCAGGCCTGAGAGATGCAGACACCTGCAGTGTTGGTCAGGACATTTCAGCAACACACCCAGAGGTGCATCCGTGGAGTGCATGACCCTTGACTATTTGGTAGCAGTCTCCGCATTTGTGCCCACAGCACACTCAGTTCTGGGCAGTAGCTGGCCACGGGCCAACCCCTCCCCCCAACCCCACCCCACCTCTGATGGGGCTTGAACCTTTGTCCTCTCAGTCATCAGTCTGAGACGCTGACCGCTTCACCACAGTGGCTTTCGTTCTGTAATGGTTTGGGTGGTGGCTGTGCAGTGGTTTGGATGTTGTGTTTGAGGGGAGGGGAGGTCACTCCATTCTGTCAGCATTTATAATAGTGAGTTGAGTCTGTTGAGTTTTAATCTCGTTCGTGTGTGTGTGTGTGTGTGTGTGTGTGACTCCAGTGTCGATTTATCTCTTTTTCAATGGTTGTGTCAGTTCTGTTTTCTCTGTTTATGTTTCTCTCTCTCTCTCTCTCTCTCTCTCTCTCTCTCTGTATGTGTGTGTGTGTGTGTGTCACTGTGGGTTTGTCACTCTGTGTGTGTCACTGTGTATGTGTGTGTATGTACTCTCTTGCTTATGTGAACAGTATGACCATAGTTATGTGCATCCCGCCTCCAGTGTATTGGACAGATATAAATGTTTGATCTGAAATCAATCAGGAGTTGCTGCAGTGTCAGTGTGTCCATTGTGTGTGAACTGAAACATGCTGCGATAAAGTGCGACAAAGGAAAAAGAAATTTGAGGGAGAGGATTGACACTATGACTGTCATAGAGTGTGTGTATGAGTTGTAACTTCGGCTTCAATAGTGCTCTGACGCATTTGTGTTGTGATGTGTTTTGTATATGTGTAGCATATGTTGTGATCTGTGTTGTGTATGCGTGTTGTTATACAGTTAGTGTTGCACAGCTTTAAGCTTTTCTTTTTATTTTTTTTTTATTTCCGTCGATTTCTCCTTTGGGGGGGGGGTTAGCACACTGCTGTATGTGTGCAGTGTGTGGTGCTTCGAGTGTTGTAATATTTGGCAGCCTTTCACTTTCTGTGTATTTGTTGTCTTCTTTTATGTCGTTCACTTCATGTTGCAGCGCTTGTCACAATTATATTCTTTTACATATTGTATGTGCTGTAAAAAACAAAAAACAAAAAAACCCCAACTCTATGATTAACAAATAGTGAAGAGTGGTAACTCTCTCCATTACACAAGGTACACAACTTCAGGTCAGTGGTGCTTACGCTACCGATTCAGCTAGCACACAGGTAAATAAAAGGTACATTGGAACAAACCCAGACACTTCCTCAAAAAAAGAAGCGCTGGGCCTGTTCTTATACCGATCATTTGACATGTGCACACAGCAGCAAAGACAGAAGAAATGTGCGAACACAAATTAGCTTTTATTCAAGACTGGCATAGCCTCTTTAATCCTGAATAAGCCACACAGAACACATGGACAATACAGAACAAATACATGGTTGCCTCGGTAGGTTTATCCACTGGAAATTATACAAATAATGAGGCAAGAGACGATGTGATTAACAAACAGTAAAGAGTGGTAATCCCAATTCCATTACCACTCTTTACTGTTTGTTAATCATGTAGTCTCCTGCCTCATTATTTGTATAATTCCCAACTCTATGAGTTTGTTAGATGTGTGTTTGTGTGTGTGTGTGTGTGTGTGTGTGTGTGGAGAGGAGCTAGAGAGAAACAGCAGGGACAAGAACATAGACACATACGTTTTAGTCATTGCAAAATGAGTGTCCACCGGTTAAAGTCTTGGAGCCAGTTGCATTGCTTGGTTCTAACTTTTTGACAGGTACACGTGACTAAAATGCCTACGTCGATCAAACTACGCCATTGGTCAGTTCCATACTACACACAGTTAGTAGCGGGTTACGACCATACTAGGCTCTTCCGTCCGTCCGAGCAATGCAACTGACTCCTGTATATTGGCATGGATTTTTACCTCCCTCTCCACCAGACCTTGAAAGGTGGTCTGGGTGCTGGTCATTCGGATGAGATGATAAACTGAGGTCTTGTATGCAGCATGTAGTAGTGTAAGACGGGCGCAATAGCCGAGTGGTTAAAGCGTTGGACTGTCAATCTGAGGGTCTTGGGTTCGAATCACAGTGACAGCGCCTGGTGGGTAAAGGGTGGAGATTTTTACGATCTCCCAGGTCAACATATGTGCAGACCTGCTAGTGCCTGAACCCCCTTCGTGTGTATATGCAAGCAGAAGATCAAATACGCACGTTAAAGATCCTGTAATCCATGTCGGCATTCGGTGGGTTATGGAAACAAGAACATACCCAGCATGCACCCCCCCGAAAATGGAGTATGGCTGCCTACATGGCGGGGTAAAAACAGTCATACACGTAAAAGCCTACTCTTGTGCATACGAGTGAACGCAGAAGAAGAAGAAGTAGTAGCGTAAGTAAGAGAACCCCATGTCAACAAAAGGATTGCCCCTGACAAAAATTTTTAACAATAACTGAATAAGTATACTTTGATAGTGAATCACAGAGACCTGCAGATTGGGGGGGGGGGGGGGGGGGGGGGGGGGGAGAAAAGAAAAAAAAGGGTGGCTTTGCGCTGTGGCGACACGTCCACCCAGGCTCCCCACCACCCTTGGGAGAAGAGCCCAGATTTCACACAGAGAAAAAAAAAGCGTCACACACAGTGATACAATACAATACTATATGAATGTGATGCAGCACAATACAACACACCACAACACACAACACATCACTTTTCTGGTTTTTTTAAGTTTTTTAAACAAAACTTAAATCAGTCATTTTCTGTATGTAACGCACACACACGCACACGCACACACACACACACGCTCACACACACGCGCACACACTTTCACTTACTCGCATGCGTACACAGTAATTTCTTTTTCCCCCCCTCAATTTTTTTTCCTACCTTCGTCTCATATCACTTACAGTGAAAAGACGTTAAACTAAAGAACGAATGAACAACACATCACAATATCAAAGTCGGAAGGAAGGCACAAGAGTAGAATTCTGTTGTTATAATTATTGAAAGACGTAGCTTCGTGTCAGCTTTGTCTGTTGCGGTGTACAGACGTAGCTTCTTCTCTTTGTTTTCCGTTGCCAGCTTGTCTGTTTAAGTGGTGTTGTGTTGTTCCTCTGTTTCTTTTCTTTTTTTTTTTATTGTTGTGCTTTTCCAACCAAACCATTCCTTGTTATTTATTTAAGTGGTGCTTTCTTTTTATTTGAGCATTATATATTTGTGAACTTGAAATGGTGCTGTCTTTTTATTTCTGTCTTATTTTGGGCATTCATTGATGTGGTTTGAATTTGTGGATGTATTTATTTATTTCTTTCCTGCTGCAGTTGTGGTCATTGATGAATGGTGTGCTTCAGTTTCTTTTTGAACCTCTCTCCAGAGGTCTTCTCTTTCAGTCGCTGTCTCGTTTTTAGTGGAACAAAATTACCCATTAAAAAAAAAAAAAAACGAAAGAAGGAAAATAAAGAATCAGTTTACATAGAAACTAAAACGGGTTCCTCACACACACACACACACACACACACACACACACACACACTTACACGCACACACACACACACTCGCAGCGCACACACACACTACACACTACACAGCACACACACACACACACACTACACGCACACACACACACACACACACACACTACACACACACACACTTACACACACACACACACACACTCACTTACACACACACATGCACACACACACACACACATACACACACCCCCCCACTGCCCCTCCTCTGCCTCTATTCCCTGTTCATTCCCCATCCCCTTCAACCCACCCCCTCTCTCTCTCTCTCTCTCTCTCCATTCTGCAATACACTCCAGTAACAGTCATGATATACACCACAAGTGAATATTTAAACAAACAAATCCCCCCCAAAATAAGTGAAATGATACATAAATTGGAGGGGAAAAAAAGAGAGGTTAGTGAATTCTCTCCTGACATTGAAAAACAACAACCCAATCTCTTTCTTAGATTGAAAAGTGGAAATTGAATTAATACACTCCCAGAAACTGAAAATAGTTAATGAATATGTTCTCCTGAAATTGAAAAAAAAAAAGAGTGAATAAATACCTATATTGAACTTGAAAAAAGGTGAATGAATATTGCGAAACTGAAGAAATGTGAATGGAATATTCTCTGAAACTGGAAAAAAAAGAAAAAAAAAAGTGAATGAATATTTGCCTGAAATGGAAGAAAATTTGAATGAATACTCTCCTGAAATGAAAAAAAATATGTGAATGAATATCTACTGAAACTTAAAAAAAAAAAAAAAAAAAAAAAACTGAATGAATACTCTACTGGAATTAGGGGGGGGGGGGGGGGACTGAATGTATACTCTTCTAAAATTGAAACAAATAATTGAATGATTACTCTCCTGAAAAGGAAAAAAAAAACAAAGAGCGAACGAATACTCCCTGAAATTGAAAAAAAAAAAAAAAAAAAAAAGAATGAATATTCTCCCAAAATGGGAGTTGGGGTGGGGGGTGTAGATGAATGCCTTTCCTGAAAATGCCACCCAAGACCAATGTGCAGGAAACAGTACCCGCCTACCCCACCCCATCCCACACCCCCCACACACCCCACACCCCAGAAGCAGTGAAAACATGATGATGCCTTGACTGGAACACTCTCCTCCCTCCCTTCTAGCCAAGTTGTCTAAGTTGTCTATTCACACAGTCATCCAGTAGTTAGCAAAAAAGAAAGAAAAGTGGCAGAATGGTTAAGAAGCTCCTCTGCCAAACACAATGCCTATGAGGGTATGGTTCAAATTCCATTCTCATCCTTTCCCCGAATGTTTTTGACTGGAAAATCAAATGGAGCATCTCATCTTTCGGGTGAGATGATAATCGGATAAACCGAGGTCCATTGCGCAGCATGCACTTGATGCAGTAAAAAACAAAAAAAACAAACAAACAAAAAAATGAATATTCTCCCAAAATGGGAGTTGGGGTGGGGGGTATAGATGAATGCCTTTCCTGAAAATGCCACCCAAGACCAATGTGCAGGAAACAGTACCCCCTTACCCCACCCCACCCCACACACCCCACACCCCAGAAGCAGTGAAAACATGATGATGCCTTGACTGGAACACTCTCCTCCCTCCCTTCTAGCCAAGTTGTCTAAGTTGTCTATTCACACAGTCATCCAGTAGTTAGCAAAAAAAGAAAGAAAAGTGGCAGAATGGTTAAGACGCTCCTCTGCCAAACACAATGCCTTTGAGGGTATGGTTCAGATTCCATTCTCATCCTTTCCCCGAATGTTTTTGACTGGAAAATCAAATGGAGCATCTCATCTTTCGGGTGAGATGATAATCGGATAAACCGAGGTCCATTGCGCAGCATGCACTTGATGCAGTAAAAAAAAAAAAGAAAAAAGAAAAAAAAAAAGAAAAAAGAATATTCTCCCAAAATGGGAGTTGGGGTCGGGGGTGGGGGGTGTAGATGAATGCCTTTCCTGAAAATGCCACCCAAGACCAATGTGCAGGAAATAGTACCCGCCTACCCCACCCCATCCCACACACCACACACACCCCACACCCCAGAAGCAGTGAAAACATGATGATGCCTTGACTGGAACACTCTCCTCTCTCCCTTCTAGCCAAGTTGTCTAAGTTGTCTGTTCACAGAGACATCCAGTAGTTAGCAAAAAAGAAAGAAAAGTGGCAGAATGGTTAAGACGCTCCTCTGCCAAACACAATGCCTATGAGGGTATGGTTCAGATTCCATTCTCATCTTTTCCCCCCAGTGTTTTTGACTGGAAAATCAAATGGAGCATCTAGTCTTTCGGGTGAGATGATAATCGGATAAACCGAGGTCCCATGCACAGTATGCACTTGATGCAGTAAAAAAGAAAAAAAAAAGAAGAAAAAAAAGAATGAATATTCTCCCAAAATGGGAGTTGGGGTGGGGGGTGTAGATGAATGCCTTTCCTGAAAATGCCACCTAAGACCAATGTGCAGGAAACAGTACCCGCCTACCCCACCCCATCCCACACCCACCACACACCCCACAGCCCGAGAAGCAGTGAAAACATGATGATGCCTTGACTGGAACACATCTCCTCCCTCCCTTCTAGCCAAGTTGTCTAAGTTGTCTGTTCACAGAGTCATCCAGTAGTTAGCAAAAAAGAAAGAAAAGTGGCAGAATGGTTAAGACGCTCCTCTGCCAAACACAATGCCTATGAGGGTATGGTTCAGATTCCATTCTCATCCTTTCCCCCCAGTGTTTTTGACTGGAAAATCAAATGGAGCATCTAGTCTTTCAGGTGAGATGATAATCGGATAAACCAAGGTCCCATGCGCAGCATGCACTTGATGCAGTAAAAATAACAACAACAACAAAAAAACCAAGAGAGGCAAGACCTTCAAGACTCACTTGTGATACACTTAAAAAATAATCTAATCATTAAAATGTGTTCTGTATTTGTTATTATAAAGCTTCACATTAAAAAAAAAAAAAAAAATAAAATCCTAACCAGATTCGAATTAAGTCCCCTAGCATTAATTACAGAGTACTTTCCCTTTTTTACTATCTGCACCAAAACGTTTGCAAAATAAATAAAACTTCCATGCTTGGCAAAAGAAGTTCCTGTTTGAACAAAAAATGATAATAATGACTGCTCTTGTTGTTGGGTCAGAATATCAGATCAAAGTGCCAAGTTTAGAGAATACAAAAAAATATATATATATATAACAGTAAATGCAGTTTGCATATAATTAGGCTTCATTTTTTTATTTTTTTGTGCCCATCCCAGAGGTGCAATATTGTTTTAAACAAGATGACTGGAAAGAACTGAATTTTTCCTATTTTTATGCCTAATTTGGTGTCAACTGACAAAGTATTTGCAGAGAAAATGTCAATGTTAAAGTTTACCATGGACACACAGACACACACACACACACACACACACACAACCGAACACCGGGTTAAAACATAGACTCACTTTGTTTACACAAGTGAGTCAAAAATGACCCACAGCAACACAAGGGTTGTCCTCAGGCAAAATTCTGCAGATGAAATCCACTCTGATAGGTATACAACCTATATATATATATGTGCGTGTGCACTCAGGACTTGACTGGCACATTGGGTCATGCTGCTGGTCAAGCATCTGCCCAGCAGGTGTGGTGTGGCGGTAAAAGACTTGTCCAGGTGCAGTGGCGCCTCCTGGAGAAACTGAAAACTCATCATGTCGCGAGTCAGGGACCAACTGCTGAACACTTTGTACCCCATTAGTGCAACTGCGCTGCAGTTTCTGTTGACCAGTCTCCCTTACAAAAACTGAATACATTGTCATTGCCATACTTTTTTTTTTTATATACAACACACACACACACACACACACACACACACACACAACATCATTAAGAACAGGCTCAGTCCACTTGGAAACACCTGGCAGAACAATGTAGAGGCTAAAGCCATCAAGATAAAAACAAACAAACAAAATCCCCCAAAAAACACCAAGTGAGTATACATCTGATTGAGAAAGGAAAGCTGAGCGTGTGTACTGCAGTATGGAAAGTCGAAACATTCATATTCAGTCCAAGGAAGAGCAACCAGAGTTTACGGATGTTGATAATCATGATGATGATGACATTGATGCTTGTGGTCCAGCCAGCCTCACACAGGGCAGTATCAGTATCAGGGCAGGTCACAGATCTGTCAGTCAGTACTCGGGGTACAGAGTGATGAGAAAAGATCATCCAACTCATTCTGCCCCACAGCTACATGCCTGCTAAAACTCCTCTGGACCAGCACTACATGAGACCACTGCAGAAAAAAAAAAATGGTGATTCACTACAACAGCAAAAATAGATGGAGAATTGTTCAAGTAAGGGAAAGGGGAAATAATCATGGTATGAGTTAACTCGTACCTGAAGTAGAATGAGATAACCCATTGAACTTTATGCCCCAGCATTGCTAGGTCAGTGAAACTTGTTGCATAAAAATGGTTTCCATGTTCCTACACACGCATAAATCGCAAGCAAAGGGAACTAACTTCTACAGTATTTCCAGCTGTGTCCACACAAATGTCAATTTGGTGGGAGAAAAAAAACCCCCATCGATTTCAGTATATTTTCTACCGTTTTCCCCGCATCAGTATGAAACAGGAAAGCCTGTTGAGGCTTGTAAACTACCCAGGGTTTGTTTTTGAGTGGGTTAGAAACGATCTGAGAAAGAAAGAAAGGAAGTGAAGACCAAAACAGTAGGGGGGCCTGTCTGTTGACAGGCGAAGCACGCCATCAGACAGGTCCACCACCGCATCTCTCAACACGACAAAGGGCTGGAGGACGCCCCAGCCGTGCCCTCGAGCCATCCCAGTGAAACCTCCGCCATGTTCTGCCCGGCCATCATGGGCCGTCGGGTGGCCATCGGGAGCTTCATTGAGAGAGACACGTCCTTCTCCGACAGCAATGTGGACCTCCTCTACCCAAGCATGAACTTTACCCACCATAACGCTGCCACCGCCGCCGCCCTGCTTTCGGAGGACGAGGAGGAGGAGAGCGTGAGCAGGAGGGGGGAGTGCGGCCAGCCAGCGTCGTGGCACGCAGGTCAAGCAGAGAGCCCGGTGAAGCAGGACCAAGGCCGCAGCAAGATCTCGCCGGTCAGGGTGATCAAGAGCGCCATTGAGAAGTGCTGCGTGCGCAGCCTGTCGGATTCAGCCACGCTGGACACGCTGCGGTCAGCGGTGGTGGGGTTGAGAAGGGACACTGCTGCTGGGGTGAGAAAGGTTTTGTGTTTCTTCTCTCTCTCTCTCTCTCTCTGTCTCTCTCTCTCTCTGTCTCTCTCTCTCTTTTCATCGCACCCCCAGGATGATTTGATTTGACAGGGTGGTGTGGGTGGGGGCATGGGGGGGGGCTTGGGGGGGGGGGGGGGGGAGTGGTTTGTCTCATCCTTTCATTACTTATTTTACCATTTACATTCTGTGGACTGTCTTTTACTGTGACTAGTACTAGTGCTGCTGCTGTAACAGCTGCCACTGCTAGTGCTACTGCTACATATGCTACTATTATTACAATGACTATGATAACTACAACTGAAATAACACAAGTTCATTCTGTTATTGTGTTAAATTGTTAACTGGAAAATGAAATTTTCTCAAATATGATCCTCAAAGAACCACCTTTAATGGATTCTAAACAGGCGGTCATGATTTTTAAAGTGGCTTTTACATGGTTAAGACCATCTACAGAAATAACTGAAAATGACCATAATTATGGCAGCCTTTTTTTTTTCTCCTTTTTTGAATGGTGTGGAGAGAATCTATCTCAGTCTGTCCTTGAGATTGAGTATCATTCTTGCTTGCTCTTTTCTGGGCTTTGTGATTTTTTTTTCCCCACTTCTATCTTTTGTAATTTCATATTTTTGCTTGTTTGTGGGCATACTGGTAATTTCCTATGTACACAGTATCTATGTGGCTTTCAGTTAATGTATATCTATATATGTATATATATGTTATCTACTGTTCTGCTGCTTATGTTGCTTACCTTGTTCAGGCAGTTGTTGAGGCTTGGATATGTTATAAAGGCTTGTCCAGACAAAAAACTATCAAAAGACAAAGATTTTTATTAAATGTTTCGATGGGCACACATTTTCATTATTGTTCACCATTTTTCTTTCTAATTTTTTGAGTCAAGGTGCATATTGTTCTCTGTTACTTATATGTGATATATTCAGATTTTTTTTTTCTGCCACAGGAACTTGAAAGGGTGAGTGGTTAAGGGAAATTCAGGTGTAGTATGAATTCAGGTACAAGTCCAGTTGCAAGTGTGGGGAATTCAGGTATCAGTGCAGCAGGTATTAGTGTCAGAAATTCAGGGTGTGGTTGTCAACATGGGAGGCTTCGCCGTCCATATTGATTTCTGATCACTGTTTTTCTCTCTGCGTTGGTCTCCAGCTTTGGTTTGAAGTGTGGGTGTTGTGTGATTAATATTGCCCTTGTTGTTGTTGGTCCAGAGTGTGTGTTGTATGTAATATCGCCTTTGTTGTTTGTTGTTGTCATTGTTGGTGGGGGAAATATCAGTTATATGTCCTGTCCATAAGGTATGTCATTTCTGTTTGGTGTGATGGTCTTGCTGGCACTGAGCTTGTGTCAGGCCTTCTCGTTGATGCATTCATTTCATATGTTCCCCTTTATATGAATATATGTATTGTGTGGTACTATGTTATTTCTATCAAGGGAATATATTTAGAAATAGGTATTGTGTGGTACTATATTATTTTATTGTGTGGTACTATATTATTTCTATCAGAGGGTTATATTTTAGAAACATGTATTATGTGTTACCGTATCATTTCTGTAAAGAGGATATATTAAGTGTCCAAATGATTCGTAAACTCACAGGGGTAACTGGACACTTTTGATTTTTTCTTTATGTTGTCACACTTGAAGATTAGATACTCAGCAGTGTGTCATGATTAATCCTGTGCCAGTGATATCTGTATGGAGTGTCAGCGTGTTCCAACGTAACACTTTTTTTTCCTTGTTTAAGAAATTTGATGAATGTGTTTTCACCTTGACCTGGTTAGGTTTTCACCTTGACCATGACCTTATCCCTGCCCCCATCACACAGGTGCCCTTGGAGAACCGCCCCCTGCCCACGGCCCCACAGACCGCCCCTGTCTCCTCCCCTGCCAGCAGTTCTAGCAGCAGCGGCAGCCGCACCACCACCACTGCCACCACGGTTGCTGCCAGCGCCGGAGGAGTGGGAGGGGATGCAACCACTGCTGCCCCTCCGCCGCGACCCCCCCACCACCACCGCCACAGCCTGGAGGAGGGGGGGGACGACTCTCGCCTGCCCTCGTCCTCCTCCTCGCCCTCCCCTCTGTCGTCCAGACAGCCCAATGGGGCTCGCAGCTCCCCGCAGAAGAAGCCTCCCCGCCCCTCCAGTGACAGTGCTGCCGCTGCTCCCCCAGCAGCTGCTGCCGGTGTGGGTGGGGTCGGTGGGGGTGGTGGGAGGGCTGGGGGCGGCAAGCGCCACGACAACTGGCAGCTGGTGGACATGCTGGGCACAGCCGTGGAGTCCAAAGTCGTGCTGGAGGCTGAGGAGCCAGTTGCAGCAGCGGTGGTGCCGCCCAGGGTTCTTAAACCTCCGCGCCGCTCCCCGCCCCCCGAGCCCCCTCCGACGCCCCCGGAGAGCCCCCCTCCTCCTGCTGTCAGCCTCCTGAGCCCGTCCCAGCTTCCATCCCCCATGTCGGAGGATGCAGCAGTTGTGGTGGGGGTGGGGGTAGGGGAGGAGGAGGAAGAGGAGGAGGAATGTGTGTGGCCAGACCTCCCTCCTCCCGGGGACTTGATCATCGAGGAAATGGACGAGCTGGAAGCGGAGGAGGAGGAGGAGTACCAGGAAAAGAAGAGTGTGGGGGTAGGGGAGGGGGAGTGGTTGGAGGATGAGGAGGGAGAAGAGGAGGAGGAGAGGAGTGAGTGCCTGTCGGAGGAGGATGAAGGAGGGGCCACTGGGGGGTCCGATGACCGCAGCGAGTCACCTTCCCTGCCTGTCATCGCCGACGATCCGTCGTCATCCGCTGCTGGCTGGTTCAGCAAGGGGTGAGTTTTGTGGTTGTATGTGTGAGGGGGGACGTGTGTGTGTGTGTGTGCATTTGTGAGTCAGTGTGTTGTTTTGGAGGGTTGGGGGGGTTGGGGGGGGGAAGAAAGGAGGGGGTGGTGGGGTGTTTGTGTGGGAGGGGGATGGTGTGAGGGAGGATGTGTGTGTGCATATTTGTATGTGTAAGTGAGTGTGTGTGTGTGTGTGGAAAAAGAAAGAGAGATTCAGAGAGGAGGGTTTGAAATACCCACCCATCTGATTGTCCGGAACGAGACAAACTAAACCTTGTGGCACTGGCAGATTGAGATAGATAAGAGGAAGAAATGCTTTTTTTGACGTGTCCTTATTGGGCAGCCAATTTTTGCGCAAACTGTGGCAGTGAAGTGAAAGGGTAACTGAGCGATCAGTCCAGCTTTTTGTGCAGACCCATCGCATTTCCCTCTTCCCCTTTATCCCCACCCCACCCCCCACACACACACCCCATCTCCTTCCAGTGAACACGCCACACCCCCTATTCCAGTTTTTTTCTCAGTCTGAAAAGAGACAAGGTCTGTTCAGTGATTGAAACCTGTCAGCATGGAAACATGGTAAGCAGATTTGTGTGTGTGTGTGTGTGTGTGTGTGCGCATGTAATCAACCTGTCCCCAAGACAACAAAATATTACCTGTGAATTTCTATCCAAACCAAGATAGAAAGTGTGTGTCAGTGAGTTGTGTAACCAGTGTCAGGATCATTCTGAGAATGATGAAGCTCCACCCTTATTGCTGAGGATCCATCTGTTTTTGGCTGTTTCAGTAAAGGTTAAACAGCACAAATGGCTGCTTCAGTAAAGGTTAAACAGCATGAATGGCTGCTTCAGTAAAGGTTAAACAGCATGAATGGCTGCTTCAGTAAAGGTTAAACAGCACAAATGGCTGTTTCAGTAAAGGTTAAACAGCACAGAATGGCTGCTTCAGTAAAGGTTAAACAGCATGAAAGGCTGCTTCAGTAAAGGTTAAACAGCACAAATGGCTGCTTCAGTAAAGGTTAAACAGCACAAATGGCTGCTTCAGTAAAGGTTAAACAGCATGAATGGCTGCTTCAGTAAAGGTTAAACAGCACAAATGGCTGCTTCAGTAAAGGTTAAACAGCACAAATGGCTGCTTCAGTAAAGGTTAAACAGCATGAATGGTTGCTTCAGTAACAGGTGAACAGCACGAATGGCTGCTTCAGTATGGGTAAACATCACAAATGGCTGTTTCAGTGAGGGGCAAACAGCACAAACGGCTGTTTCTGCAATGGGTAAATGGCACAAACGGATGTTTCAGTAAGGGGTAAATGGCACAAACAGCTGTTTCAGAAAGGGGTGAACAGGACAAACAGCTGTTTCAGCAAGGGGTAAAGATAACAAACGGCTGTTTCAGTAAAGGGTAAAGATCACAAATGGCTGTTTCAGTAAGGGGTGAACAGCACAAAACCCCTGTTTCAGTAAGGGGTGAACAGCACAAACCCCTGTTTCAGTAAGGGGTGAACGGCACAAACAGCTGTTTCAGTAAGGGGTGAACGGCACAAACAGCTGTTTCAGCAAGGGGTGAACAGCACAAACAGCTGTTTCAGTAAGGGGTGAACGGCACAAACCCCTGTTTCAGTAAGGGGTGAACAGCACAAACGGCTGTTTCAGTAAAGGGTGAACAGCACAAACAGCTGTTTCAGTAAGGGGTGAACAGCACAAACAGCTGTTTCAGGAAGGGGTGAACAGCACAAACAGCTGTTTCAGAAAGGGGTGAACAGCACAAACGGCTGTTTCAGTAAGGGATGAATGGCACAAACGGCTGTTTCAGTAAGGGGTAAATGGCACAAACAGCTGTTTCAGAAAGGGTGAACTGGACTAACGGCTGCTTCAGTAAGGGCTAAAAAGCACAAACGGCTGTTTCAGTGATGGGTGAATGGCACAAACAGCTGTTTCAGTAAGGGGTAAACGGCACAAACAGCTGTTTCAGTAAGGGGTAAACAGCACAAACTCCTGTTTCAGCAAGGGGTGAACAGCTCAAACAGCTGTTTCAGGAAGGGGTGAACAGCACAAACAGCTGTTTCAGAAAGGGGTGAACAGCACAAACAGCTGTTTCAGTAAGAGGTAAACAGCACAAACCGCTGTTTCAGCAAGGGGTAAACAGCACAAACAGCTGTTTCAGTAAGAGGTAAACAGCACGAACCGCTGTATCAGCAAAGGGTAAGCAGCACAAACAGCTGTTTTAGTAAGAGGTAAACAGCACGAACCGCTGTATCAGCAAAGGGTAAGCAGCACAAACAGCTGTTTCAGTAAGAGGTAAACAGCACGAACCGCTGTATCAGCATAGGGTAAGCAGCACAAACCACTAATTCATTGAGGGGTAAACGGCACAAATGTCTGTTTCAGGCATACATTCACTCATGAACATCTTTAAAAAAGATTATGCTTTTTGTGCGCACACACACACACACACACAAAAGTTATTCAGTGGTTTATGAATGATAGCTTGTGGATTTTCTTGACAAAACAGTTAGTAGTGAGTTACAAAAAGCACCTGTAGTTACACTGGCTCCATACACCGCTGTTTGCCGAAAATTCCATCTCATCCCCACCATACTCCCAAGAATAAAACTGTGCAAGTTCCCAAGTGGTTATTAACTTTTTGTGAACACTGTATATTGAGAGAGGGAGAGAGTCTATGTATGTCTGTATATGTGCGGGAAAGTTAGAGAGTGTATACATATGTGTGTGTGTGTGTGTCAGTGCGTGCATGTTTTTTGCGTGTTAAGCAAAAAAGAATGTGTGGATGTGTATGTGTGTGTATTAGTGTGATTAAGAGTGTGTGTGTACGAGTGTGGTGTGATGGGTTTGACTGAGTGTGTGTGGATGTGTGTGTGTGTGAGTGTGTGCATGTGTGTGCCTGTGTCTGTCAGTGTGTTGGTGCGTGTGCATGAGCACATCTGTGTGTTAAGCAAGGAAAAAGTGCATGGATACATGTATGTGTGTAAACTGTGTTTTAAAAGGGGGTGTGTGTTGATTGTGTGGTGTGCATGTTTGTGTATGTTTGTGTGTGTGTGTGTGTGTGTGTCACCGTGTGTGTGAATGTGTGTGTGCTTTTTTATGTGTGTATGTGTGTGCTTGTGTGTACATGTGTGTGTGTGTGTGTGTGTGTGTGTGATGAGCATATGTGCAATGTAGGCAAATACAAATGATATGTTGTGTCTCCTGTTGAATGATGAAGTCATCTGTGAGCTTGGATCGCAGAGAAATTGTGTGTGTGTGTGTGTGTGTGTGTGTGTGTGTGTGTGTGTACAGTATCAGCAAGTACATGTAATGCTCTTTTTCTTAATCTCTCCCATAGGATGATGGAGTCATCCATGAGCTTGGATCGCAGAGAAATAGAGGACCCATCTCTTCGACAGGCACCCTGGTACCAGCCAGGGATTCCCAGGTAAGACACTGCTTTTATTTTCATATTCACCAAATTGACATTCCACATCCCCATAGGCATAGATGAGGTCGAAATATCACTGTATGCTGGCATCTTTTCCGGCCTTTAGTGTGTGAAAGTCTTTGATAAAGGTTAAAGATCCCAGCTCATATCAACAGTTGGGTTGGTGTCAATAGTCCGGTTGATATATTGACAGCCTGGTTGATGTTAACAGTCAGGTTGGTGTTAACGGTTGATATTGACCGTCCAGTTGATGTTAACTTTATGGTTGGTGTCGACGGTTGACACTGACTGTCCGGTTGATGTTGTCAGTCTGGTTGGTGTGGACTGTGCGGTTTGGTGTTAACAGGTTGTGAGTGTTAACAGCAAAGGGGTGTACTTTTGGTGGGAACAGTGCAGACAGTGTGGTCGTTTGTTAACAGTTCAGTTGATGGTAGTAGTCTGGTCGGCATGTGGTTGGTGTTAACAGTGCAGTTAGTGTTAACAGTGCAGTTGGTGTTGACTCTGTGGTTGATGTTAACAGTACGGTTTGTGTTGAAAATGCAGTTGATGTTGACTCTGCGGTTGATGTTAACAGTACGGTTTGTGTCGAAAATGCAGTTGATGTTGACTCTGTGGTTGATGTTTACAGTGAGGGTTGGTGTTGACAGTGTGACTGGTGTTAACAGTGCAGTTTTTGTTAACAGTCCAGTTGGCATACGGATGGTGTAAACAGTGCGGTTGATATTAACAATGCTGTTGAGTGTTGTCTGTGTAAACAATGCGGTTGATGTTAGCAACGCTGTTGATGTTATCAGTGCAGGTAATGTTTACAATGTGGTTAATGTTAACACAATAACAGTGCAGTTGATGTTAGCAGTGCGGTTGATGTTAACAGTGCACAGGGATACCAACTGTTACGATTTTGCCGTATTTTGTTACACTCGATCGCAGTTTCTTCCGACGTTACACCAACGTCAAAATTGTTCTGGCGAATTCATTTTGACTAGATAGCATGGTCACATGCTTTCCTGTCGTAACATCACATCACCCAGACGCTCTAGGTCTATCGATCACGGAGGTTAGGGCAGTCACTGCTCACCTTGGTCTCACTTGATGATGCTCAGCTAATCGCGTGTGTGTTTCCATTGAAACAGCATTGAGCGGACCAATCAGCTTAATCACAGCAGTTACGCTGTGTTGCAGGTAGGCCAAGCAGATGAAATGTACGTTTGCTGATGTGGCTCGGAGTCGGGAGTGTTCCTTCCAAAATTTCCTGATTGTTCCTACAAACACTTGACAGGGGTTGGCATCTCTTGAGTGCGGTTGGTGTAATCAAAGCGGTTGACGTTAACAATGCAGTTGATGCGGTTTGTGTGTGTGTGTGTCAACAGGGAGATAGCGCTGGAGATCCTGCAGCAGGACGTGGTGGGCTCCTTCATCGTGCGGGACAGCGCCACGCACCTGGGCTGCTTCGCCCTCTCCGTGCGGGTGCCGGAGACCGTCAGCCGCACGGGCGTGTCGCACTATGTCATCGCCAAGAACCCCAGAGGATTCCGCTTGAAGGTCAGTGAGTTTTCTTGGGGTGTTGGGTTTGGGTCTGCGGGTCTTGGCCTGTGGAGGAATGGTGTGAGGGAGATGTGTGCAATGATACTTCGTCGCCAAAAACCGCAGGGAATTTCACTCGAAGGTCAGTGAGTTTTTTGGGGGCGTTGTGTTGAGGTCTGTGGGTCTTGGCCTTTGGGAGGGTGCGTATGAGTGAGGGGGGGGGGGTGTAGTGAGGGTTTTAGAAACAACAAAATAAGTTAATGGTGCTGTAGCTTTTTATGGGTCACGGAGGCAAGTGAATTTTTTTTATACACAGTGTCTAGGGCTAGGTATAGAAAGGCAGGCCCATACACACACTTGGGCACAGAGGAACACACACACACACACACACACACACACACACACACACACACATACACACACACACACATACACACATCCATCCATCAACCTACACCATAGCCATTAACCTTCACCTTGACCTGTGAACCTCCCCTACCCCACCCCCACAGGGTGAGAGCAACAAGGACTTCCCCAACCTGATGGTACTGGTGTCCTACCACACACACATGCACACACACACGCACACACACACACACACACAAACACATCCCCCATCCCCCCCCCTCCATCAGCCTTCACCTTCACCATTAACTTCCACCTTCACCTTGACCTGTGACCACCCCACCCCCCCTCGACACACACACACACACAGGATGGCAACAACAAGGACTTCCCCAGCCTGACAGCACTGATGTTGTGCCACCCCTCACACACATCCCCCCATCCATCAATACATTCACCTTAGCCATTAACATTCACCTTCACCTTGACCTGTGAACCCCCACATGGTGGCAGCAACAAGGGTTTATCCAACTTGATGGCCCTAGTGTCTTACCACACACGCAGAGAAGCACACACACACACACACACACACACACACACACACACACGTCCATCAACCTTCATTTTAACCGTTAACCTTCAGCTTGACCTGTGAATCCCCCCTCAAGCCCCCCTCACCCCTACAGGGTGGCAGCAAGAAAGACTTCCCCAACCTGACAGCCTTGGTGTCCTACCACACACACACACATGCACACACACACACTCCATCAACCATCACCATAGCCATTTACCTTCACCTTCACCTTCACCTGTGAACCCCCCGCCCCCACCCCACCCCCTGCAGAGTTCCAGCAACAAGGACTTGATGGCACTGGTGTTCGTACCACACACACACACACACATATCCCCCATCCATCAGTACCTTCACCTTCGCCTTCGCCATCAACCTTAGCCTTCACTCCCACAGGGTGGCAGCAACAAGGACTTCCCCAACCTGACGGCCCTGGTCTCCTACCACACCCACACGGCGGACAACATGCCCTGCAAGCTGCGGCTGCTGCACAACGCCCGCAACCTCACCTTCCTGGCCGCCGAGCGGGAGGACAGCGAGGAGGACACGGCCGGGGGACCCATCTCGGCCAGCTCTGACGACCTTGACCCCCAGTCCTCCTCCTTGGAGCAGCTGCGGCTGTGATTGGTTGATTTGGTTGGGTTGGTTTGGGCTGTGGTGTGGTGTGGGGTTTGGGGGGGATGGGAGGGGCATGGGGAGTGTTTGGGGCTGTGGTTTTTTTGTGTTGGCGGCATTTTGCGTCGTGGGTTGTGGGTGGGTTTGTGAATGATGTGTTGAGGGGTGGGTGGGGTTTTTTGAATGAATGATGGGTGTGGGTGGGGTTTGTCAATGATGGAGGCGGGATTTCGTCAATGATGTGTTGGGAGGCAGGTTTGTGAATGATGTGGGGGGGGGGGGGGGGTAGGGTTTTTGAATGAATGATTGGTTGGGGGGGTGGGGGGGGGGTGTCAGTGATGGGGGCAGGTTTGTGACTGAATGAATTTTGTTTTTGTTGTCCCTTCTAGTGTGTGTTTCCACCTTTAGTTTAAGGGTAATGACTTTGCAGACCTAAAGGATACAGATACGGATACGGATGATTTATTCATCAGGCCATAGCCCCTATGAAGGGGTACACAAACAAGCAGACCTAAAGGGTAGTGGGGTGTGTTTTGGAGGAGATCAGGGTGGGACTTGTGAATGAATGGTCCTTTGGTGGGTTTTTTTTTAAATTTTATTTGTTTAGTTTTTTGGTTTCCTATTCCAACCAGTGTGTTTTAGCTTCATGGGTGATGACTTTGTGAAGCCTCAGGGGGTAGCGGAGTGGGGGGGGGGGTGTAGATTGGGAGGGATAAGGAGGCAGAGTTTGTGAATGATGATGAGAGAGGGGAGGGGGTGAATGTGAATGAACAGTTCTTGTTTTCTATCTTTCTTTCTTTTTTTTTTCTTTTTTTTTGTGGTTATTCCAGCTATGGTGTGTCTTTCTCCATTATTGTGTGTGGTGACTTAGCAAAGCCTGTGTGTGTGTGTGTGTGTTTCACCTTTGTGGATGATGGCTTTGCAAATTCTCTAGGGTAGTGGGGTGTGGTTTAGGAGGGATGGGGGATGTGGTTTGGTAATGATGGGTGGGATTTATGAATGAATGAACCCTCCCCCCCTCTTTTTGTTGTTGTTGTTATTGAGGGTGATGACTTTGCAAAGCCTCTGGGGAAGACGGGAGGGGGGGGGGGGGGGGAGTGATTTAGATGGGATAGGGGCGGCAGTGGCGGTGGCATTGGGAAGGGTGTGAAAGAATAAATCTTTTTTTGTGTGAATGTGTTGTGTGTGTGTGTGTGTGTAATTCTGACTGTTGTGTGTTGTTGCACCTTTGCTTGCGGGACGATGTTTTTGTACACACGCATGGGGGATGAGTGGTGGTGGGGGAATGGCAGGGGGGCTGTGAGTGAATTAATGTCTTTGTTTATTGCTCTGATGTGTGTATTCCATCGTGGTTTTTTTGTTTTGTTTTTTGTTGTTGTTGTTGTTTGTTTGTTTGTTTTTTGTGTGTGTGTATGTGTGTGTGCTACAGGAAAGGGTAGCTTGGTTATTAGGAGGGGCTTAATTTCTTCTTGATATGTTGTTTGGGTTGAGGGATAGGTCACTGGTTTTTTGTTTCTTTGTTTTTTGGGTTTTTTTTTTATTTGTTTGTTTTTTGTTTGTTTTTTCAACAGTCTAACATTTTTTTTCTTTTTTTTTTTCTTCTTCCCCATCCCTCTGATTTCCTGTGTGATCGATGAGCAGAAGTTTCCAAGAGTGACACTCCGTTGTTTGATTTTTGTTGGTGGTGGTGGTGGTGGTGTGTATTTATTTATTGGTGAGGAGGATTTGTCTGTTTTGTGTTATTTATTTGGAACAACCTTTTTTGGTGGAGGACGGTTATGGTGTGGGGGGAATGGAGAGGAGGGATGTTGGCTTATATTGTGTGGTTTGTGTTTGGGTCTACATTGTTTACTGCAACATTCCTCTACATCGGTTAAAAGGTGTGTGCCGTATCGTATGATTGTTTGTCTCCATTAGTCATCAGATGAATAAAAAGTTATTAATATAGCGTAGATAAAGAGTTTCAGTGAGATAAGGGCAGAGAAGGCGCTCTTCTGTCAGTTTGAAAAAAAAAATGACTTTGCGAAGTCTGGCTTAGGTTTAGGTTTGACTTTATGTTAAGGTTCATTTTCATTTTGTTCGTTAATCCTGTGGTGAAAAATGGATGGAATGATCAACGTCCGAGGCATGTCTGAAGTTTATTAGTAATCCAAAACAAGGGCCTGTTTCAGGTCTGGAAACTAGGCAGTGGCAAGTTGTTGCGGTTTTTTTTGGTTTTTTTTCTTTGGTCAATGTTGGTACATGGTTGAAAATGGTAAGAAACCAAAGTGAGCTGGATTGAGCTTGATGTATTGGACTTCGAGGGTGATTTCTTTATTTTCTTATGTTGTGTGTGTATGTGTGTATGTATTGAGTGTGTGAGCCTGGTGCGTGTGTGTGTGTGTGTGTATTTAAAAACTGAACGACAGAAAGATATAAAAGAAATGAAAGAGAGGGTGGTGGAGGTTTGCGGGGGAAAGAGAGACAGAAAAATCACAAACAAGAGAAGATGGTGACAGGACAGGATAAGGAAGAGAGAGAGAGGGGGGGGGGGGGGGGGGGGGAAGGGTAGGAGAGACATAACATTGAGGTTGGCTGTTCTTACAGGATAGAGATGGTGAAAGAGAGAAAGCGGGCAAAAGAATGTATGAATTCATTTTTTTATCACACCATTCCAGCAGTTCTGATTTTATTTTGGTCATTTGCCTTTTACATATCTTTCATTTAATCATATTTCAAACATTTGTTTTCATACATGCTATCATATTTTAAAGTGTGTACTTATTTCTTTATCTTGTTTAATTATTTGGTAAAAGTATTTCATCTCATGTTAGTATTTTACAGGAACCTGGGGTTGGCTCTTAAAGCGTTGGGTTTTTGCACAGATCTGATACCTCTGCTCATTATTTTTTAATTGTGGCATTTTTTTCTTCTTTTTTTTTTTTTTTTTTTTTTCATAACACAGATGTGGTGTCACACATGCTTTGACAGCTGCATGAAACAGAAACTAAAAGTGATGCTTCAGTAGTTGCTGCACATTCTGAGCACTCTGTTCCTTGTGCAGTGTTTTATCAGGCTCACCGGTTCATGTATTAACGTTTCATTTTATTGAGTCGTATTCTGGTCATGTTTGGTTTACAATCTTGCCGTTTGATATTCTTGCTCATCTCAGTTTCTAGAAGAGAAAAAAAAAACGTTTTTAGTAATATTATTGTTTGTTTGACTTTTTATTTGCTCATGTCTTTGTCTTAGAGGTTTTTCGTTTGGTTTGTTTGCGATTTTTAGTTGTGATTTTTTGGTTTTTCGGACTGTGAGATGTAGATATCATTGTGAAAGGAAGAAAGCTGTGTCAGCATTATTTTTATGGTTGTTTATATATTTTGGCATTCTTTTTGATGTCGCATTAATTTTTGTGCTGTTAGTCTCATGTGTTGACGATCTGTTTCTTTGTTTACTTACTTGGGCATTCGTTTTCTTGTGTTTGTCGCAGTTGTGCACTTACTTTGATGTCTCTTGTGTTCAAGTCTATGAGTGTTATGTTGTGAGACAAGAGTATTACATTGTAAGAGGACCCACTGGGAAGTTGTACTGGAGTAGACTACGCACTTCGATGTCTGGTACTAGAATTGGCCGGAAAGAGTATACATAATACATGCATTCTTGAAACCAGTGTTAAGTCAAGTGGGTGTCAAAGAAAAAAAGAACTGTTAAGATTTGTCTTCAGTGTTGCTTTTTTTTCTCTTGGTTAAACATTAGCTGTCACTAGTGTCAGTGAAAGAGAGTATCCAGTTTATACAGACGTTGGTGCTGTTTTTTTTCCTGGTGTGTCGCTGGTCAACGATAGAAGATTTTTGGAGGTGATGATGGTGCTTCTTCCCCACCCCACCCTCCTTTCGCTTTTTTGATAATTTACTTACGTTATGTGGATGCTCTTTTTTTCTTCTTCTTTTTAACCCCATTGTATTCACAAGCACTGGTTACATGCTTGTTGGTTGTTGTTTTTAGCGTGGTGTGTATTTACTTAAAGTGGAGATGAATCAGTTCTTTCATCGACCAGACTAATTCAAACAGTAGAGTGTGGACTGTGTATGCAGAATATTTCACTTTTGTTTTTATTGATTTTCTTCTTTTTTTTTTTCTTTTTTTTTTACCTGTTCTTTTCTTCTTTTTATTCTGTTTTTGTTTTCTCAGGTCACACTTCCTTACAAACTCATTTTGTTCCTGTTGGATCTATCATGTTCTCAATTTTGTTGATAAAAATCAAAACTAAGCGGCATTAACTTAACAGATTAACTTGTAAACTTGATTTGTAGATTGTGCTTATATGGTTGTGTTATCATTTCCTTTTGTTCCCCCATCAGTTACTGTTTTGTTAGATGGGATTCTTTTGTTGCAGAATGTGTATTCTGGGGCGTTTGTGTGTATGTTATGTTATTACTGTTATTATTTTTGAATGTATATATTTGGAATGAGAGCATAAAATCAGATTGCAAATTTTGGGAGTTTTTACTTCCGATAAAGTATGTGCAACGGATACATGCTTTTAGATTTGTTGTCTTTTTGACGTGAGAGCATTATATATATATATATAAAGGCAGACAGGAACCATTGCCATAAAGTTCAAGAGTTAGTCAAAAGTGTGTAGGCTATATTGAAATATACAGAGACGACTGGTCATGTAATAAATTACAATGAATTGAAATACACCAAGAGGAATTGAGGCGTACCGAACACAGAAATGTCTGCAATGATACCAGAATATTGCATATGTGCTATACATATATGGATGTGCTAATTTTGAATTCTTTAATTCTAAAATAATCAGGATTCTTTGTGTGGAAAATGTGTGTTCCATTCAGATGTCATTGACTATACAGAGATCGGTGTTGTGAATTCATCGTCATAACCAGAATTCACATTGTGGAACGTACATTCAGTATGACGCTTGTAAGGCACTGCACAAGAACTGGTCTTCTGTGCTGTGTTGGTGCACTGATCTGTGGTTTTTCTTTTCTGTTTTTTTTTTTTTTTTTTTTTTTTTTTATGTATGTGGTGGTGCATGGAAATAAATCACGATTTGAGATGTGTCTGATGAATATATCTTGATGCGTTTCAAGAGCGCTGAAGCATAACTGGAATCAATTATACATATGTGGGTATGTTTGGGGTTTGTGTGATTTGTATAAAAACGAAAATGTGAAAACACTCTTGACATTTTAATTTTTAACCCCCCGGCCCCCCAAAAAAATCAGCTTCTTTTAGATGTTGCAATTTCAAGAGCACTTGGATGTTGCAGTTTAGTTGGAGGTACATGGTGATTTCTGTGAATTTTGGATTTGTTTGGCAGGCGTGCGTACGCAACAAGAAGATATTGTTTGATTTTTATGTGTATGAAACACAGGTGATAATGCATATACTTGATAGCGTGCATGCTTTTATCCCACCTGTGAATGGAAAGGGGTTAATTGTGGGGAAAGGCGGAAGGGGGGTGTCGGAGGGAGGGGGGGATGGGAAGGTGGGGCTGGGGGGGGGGAGGAGAGGTGGTGGGTTGCTCGTGTTTTTTTTAATTTATTTTTGTTTTTTTTTATTTGTTTTATGCTTATTCTCTTGCATTCAGTATGAAACCATACATGGTGATTAACAGTTGAATGTTATTTAACTTTTCTTCTTTTTTTCTTTTTTTTTGGGGGGGGTGTGGGGGGATATAATGTGGAAACACATAATTCTGAATGTACAGATATTCAGTACACAAAAATCAAATCCAGAAGAAAAAAAAAAATGCTTTGAAGAAAGAAAAAAAAAGAAGCAAATAATGTTAATTCTCTTCTCTGTGAAGCAGTTTAGGGGACAAGAGTTTACTATTCTGGATATAAATGGAAAGAGGGGTGGGGGGGAGGGAAAAAAACAAAAACAGGTGTGCCAAATCTCATGCACAGCAAGATTTTAAAAAATATTTAAAAAAAAAATAAAAATTAGTGGTATTGGGACACTGAAGATATTTTTCTAAGTCCACTCTCCTCCACTTCCATACCTCTCCATCCCCATAAAACCCTTTGGAGAAAGACTGTGTAGAATTTGATAGTATAGTATTTTTTATTGACAACAGTTGTTTATTGAATGATTGAATGGGATTGTATATTTTCGCAAACACTTTTTTTTTCTTTTTTTTTTTTTTGCTGATCAGTTTCAGTTTCAGTTTCAGTTGCTCAAGGAGGCGTCACTGCGCTCGGACAAACCATATACGCTACACCACATCTGCCAAGCAGATGCCTGACCAGCAGCGTAACCCAACGCTGATCAGCTTTCATATATCCACAAATACAATTGTTTATTGGATTTGATTGTATATTTTTTACAAACTTAATCATTTTTCATGTTTTGAATTTCAAATCTTTGCTTGGCTATTGCAGAGTAAAAAATTTGAAAAAATGAGGGGAGGGGTATTCTGAATTGAATAAATCTAAAATAATCAACTGCATAAATTTTTAGTCCAGAGTGAAAAAAAAAAAAAAAAGGAAAGATGTGAATTATAATGAAATATGATGCACATATCAGCACTTTGCATAATTGATGATGTTAGATGTATATTAAGAGTTGGCAGAAACATTAAAGAAAAGGGGGGGGAAAAAAAGCAGAAAGAAATATCTGCAGATCTTGATAAGGACAGAAACCAATTCCTTTGTTATGTTTGTCGGAATTGGATATGTTTTGTTTTTTGTGGGAGGGAATGAGAGGGTGTTTGGGGGGGGGGGTGTGTGGAGGGGGGGGGGTTGTTTGTTCATGTTTTTTTTTGGTTTTTTTGTGTTTTTTTTAATGTCCAATGTAGTCTTCAGTTTCTGAACTAACTTGAAATTGACTGTCTTGTTTTTTGAAGACTGCATGAGGAAGAAAAAAAAAACAACAACCTTACACAATGTCATATGCACCAACTGTTTCAACCCAGTTTTATTTAATCAAAGAGCTATACAGCAAAAGTGTTTTGTATGTGTGTGAGTTTTGTACATGAGGTGTGTCAGCTGTACAGGTCTGTGTCTGCTTTTCTTACAACTGCTGATCTCATAACTCTGGATCTGTCGCATTTTTTCGTTCTGAGCGGTTTAGGTTTGCGCCTCATCCTCATTGCCACAACTGTTGTCTGTGCAGTCAGCCTTGGTTTGGTTGGTGGTCAGTGATAAACGTCTGTGTGTGAGAGAGGGGGGGGGGGGTGGGTGGGTGAGATTGTAGACATCAGTTTGTGTGTGCACTAGGAATGTCCCTGTCTTGTTTCTTTCTTGTTAGAAGAAAAACGAATAAAACAGAACATTAAAAGCTCATTGCCTCATTTTGGGAAAACCACTTAACCGATAACTAGGATTTGACAAACAACTGACAGACGTAGAGATTGTGGATATCATTTTGGTTTGTGTGCGCAGTGGAAACGTCTCTGTCTTGTTTCTTTCTTTAAAAAAATTTTTTTTAAAAACCACCAAAGTTTATTGCCTCGTTTTGGGGTAAACCACCTGCAGGTACTCAGGATTTGACCCACAACCGACAGACGTGGAGGAATCTGGTGAACAGTTCTTCTGTGCAGCACCTCAATGATTCTTCACAGATTAGTTGAGAAGAATAGAATAGAATATGTCTTTATTACCAAGTGTACTGGGGTCACAAGGAATATTGAGGGGGTTGGGGGGGGGGGATAGTACATAACAAGATACGAACATAAATAAAAAATTATACACAAACACAGTTAAGTAGAAATTAGGATGCATACAAGTGCATATCAATATAAAAACTTGTGCATACTCACACATGCACACACTGCACACACACACACACACACACACACACACACACACATTGAACAGAAGCTGCATATTACATATGGATGGGGCTGATGACTAGATCTTCAGGTAGATGGTTGTTGATTGCACAATTCTATTTATCATACTGGATTTGTTCGAGACAGGGCATTGACTGCTTTAGGAGAAAAGCTATACCGTCGACCAGAGGGGAGCATCTCGAAAACCCCAAAAGCTGGATGTGATTCATCCTGGCTGATTGATTTTGCTTTTTTGAGTAGCCGCTTATAATACATGTCTTCTAGAGAAGGTAGATCAGCCCCGGAAGAAGAAGAAGATACCTCAGTTGTTGTTGTTTTTTCCCCAGAATTTGGAATGTTTTATTTTCTGTGTTTTTTTCATGGTGATGGAGTGATCGGCTTAGGGTGATGGAGGTGCCACTATGGGAGGGACGGTTCAGATCAGGGACAAACATGACGTGGCTGTGCTCTTATGATAATGTATCCTGGCACTCAACTAGGCTGAGAGATAAAAGGCACCTGCAGTGTTGATCAGTTTCTGTAGTTTTTTGTTGTTGTTGTTTGTTTGTTTTTATTTGTTTTAATACAAAAAATGTTTTTGTTTGTTTTGATACAAATGTTTCTCCATCTTAGGCAGACATTGAGTCAGACCAAGAAACTGTTTTTGTTCTTGCGTCAGACAGGTTTAGGTAACTGTGTAGTTTTTCCGTTGTTTTGTTGTTGTTGATGTTGTTTTTGTTGTTGTTGTTGTTTTGTGTCAGGTGTGACAGGTTTTGTTCATTGGGATAGGTCCTCAGATGGTGGATTCATATAGGAGAAAGTTTCCTTATCTCAGAATCAAAAGTTTGAACTGGCTTTTGTACACACACACACACACACACACACACACACACACACACACAACGTACACACACACACAACGTACACACACACACACACACACACACACAATGCACACACACACACACACACACACACACAATGCACACACACACACACACACACACACACACACACACACACACACACACACACACACATATATATATATATATATATATATAATGTGTGTTTTTTGTTGTTTTTTTCATTTATTTATTCATTTATTTCAGTGGATTCTCACCACCTTCCAAAGCAAATCTGACATGGGAAAGTCTTGGGTTGGACAGACTGAGAGAACTAGTTCTGAGTGTGGAAATGTTCTTTTGCAGGGTTTTTTTTTGGTTTAATTTAAAACAGTTGAATTTTATTTTTTTTTTTTTTTTTAGCTGGGCAGTCCTGATATGGCCATGTGCAGTTGGTAGGACTGTGAGCAACAATGTCAGATGTCCAGATTCCTGTTTCTGATCCAGTTTTGTCGTTATCTTTTTTTGTTTTTGTCTCTCTTTTTTTTGTTGGTGTTATTGTCGTTTTTGTTGTTGTTTTTTTCTTCGGATTTATATCTAAAATTGGCTGTGTTCATGTGCCTATGTTTTTCTTTTTGGTGGGCTTTTTTGGGGGGTGTGGGGGACGTCAGTAATGACCTCTTCTATTAAAAATGTGTTTGGTGCAGAGGAGTTGACCGATTTTGTGTGGCTTTGGTCAGGGGTGTGTGTAGTGGGGACGGGTGGGAGGGGAGGCGGGGGAGGGTGGGAGGGTACTGTGTTTTCTGTGCTTGTTTAGATTGAGTGTATTGTATTTTATTGTATTACTTTTTTTGTCACAACAGATTTCTCAGATGTGTAAAAAAAAAAAAAATAAATAAAAATTGGGCTGCTCTCCCTGCTTCTGGACATCATGTCACCACAGTTCAGTTCAGTTCAGTTACTCAAGGAGGATCCTTCAGATCCGTATACTCTACACTACATCTGCTAAGCAGATGCCTGACCAGCAGCATAGCCCAACATACTTAGATGTGACCACAGTGTAGTGAGACACCCCCCCTCCCTCCCCTACCACCCCCTCCTGTTTTTTTTTGTTTTTTTTTCTTTTTTCTCTCTTTTTTTTTTCTTCTGTCTGCAAGTAGATTTGTGTTACAACAGAATTGTGCCAAGAACAACCGTCTTGTTGCTGTGGGTTTGTTTACAAGTGCTGAGTGCTTGCTGCACATGGGACCTCCGTTTGTTGCATCTCATCTGAAAGACAAGCACCCAGACCACCACTCAAGGTCTAGTGGAGGGGGTTGGGTGGTTAGTAAAATCCTTCTTAGTCAGCACATTACCCTGAGGCCAACACTAGTCTTTGGTGTTCATTTATGTATTTATTTCAGTGGACGTCTGGTTTAGAACTTAGATGATTGTACATTCATACTTTTACTTTTTAGTTTGTAGTGCTGTTTTGTTGGTTTGGTTTTGTTTTGTTTTTGTTGTTGTTTTTCCAATGATATTGAATTAGTCTGTGGGATATATGTTTGTGTGAATGTGAGTGTCATTTTTCAGATAAAAGGTTGGTTTGTGTGGAATGTGTGTTGGGGTGGGGGTGGGGGGTGCGGTGGAGAGTGTAGGGGGTTTGGGGTGGGGTGGGGGGGGGGAGAGTGTGTGCATGGTTCAGGTCACTCAGTTCAATCCGTGAAGATTTGTTACCATATCAGACATTGATTTGATTCTAGACCTGTAACTTATTCTGTATAAGGAGCTGGGATGGGAAAGTACCAGTGTTAACAGCAGAAATGTTTTGCATTTGTGTGGTTGTTTTTTATGGTTTTTTGTTGTTGTTGCTTTTTAGATATACTAATTTTTTTTTAATTATTATTATTATTTGACATGCAACAACTGTTATAAGAGGTTGTATGGGCTATCACCCAAATCAGTTTCTTCAACTTCCATCATATCTCTTCTTCCGTAGCAACAGGGTTGCATTCAAAATCATTTCATTTTTGACGTAGAGTGCTTGTTTAGATTGTAGCGGTGCCATAGTTTCAATCAAAACTGGTGGGGAAATTTGTCAGTGTACGGACAGCTCTCTTTTTTTTTCTTTTTTTTTTATCACGTGAAATTGTTCGCAGGCATTCTTTCGCATCATTTTTTCGGGTCTGTGGAATTACACCTTAGCATGATGTGGGAACACCTAAGTCTTCACTTCCCACTCAAGCATAAGGTTTTCACTGAAGCTCACCATCTTGTTTCAGCATTGGGACAAGCTGAGTCTGTCCTTTGACTTCAAGATGCAGGGTACTTCTTCTTTCTTCTTCCAACTCACTCAGTACGGCCATTCCTCTCTTCTCCTCTACACGGCACCCCTTGGATGTCCAGTGGGTGTCTCAGTGACCCAACCTTTAGCTTCCGTCGTCAGAATTGTGGTATTCTTTGTCAACATTCACCTCTTCAGTACAAGAGCCTTCCGCTTGCAATATTTTGATGGTGGTAATTGGGGTGAAACGCTGTTAACGTCGTCTCTTTCGCCGTTCGTATGGAGAGAGCTAACTGCGAGAGAATCTTAGTGCAGATTTAAATCCCACTCTCGCCATTATTTCCCTCCATACCCCCTCCACTAAACCTTGAGTGGTGGTGGTGGTGGTGGTCTGGATGCTAGTCGTTTGGATGAGACAATAAACTGAGCGCACATGAAGGATTCTTTTGCAGAGATGAATCATAGCACTTTTTAATACAGGTGTGTACATGTTAGTCACCATGTTGTTTTCAGTGTCTCTCTTATTTTCTGTTTGTTATGTAGTCGTTTTCTAAGTGTGTGTGTGTGTGTGTGTTCTTTTTTTTTTTTTCTTTTTTTTTTTTTTTTTTTTTAAATTGTCATGGATGCTGGGCCTTGCACCATTTTTGTTTTCATATGGCTGTTGTACATAGAATGATTGTAAATGATTTGATAAATGTACATAATGTACAAGGTGCGCCATGCTGTCATTTCCATGCTTTGAATGTCGTGGCCGCACCAAAGGACTTGATTCTCCACTGTAAGGTCATCAGGCACTTTTTTGGGGAAAAAAAAGGTATTCTTACTGGTTGTACTTATATGACTGTTGTGATATGTATTATTTTTTTGTTTTGTTTTCTTTTTGGACTTTTTTTTTCTTATTTTTACCTGATGTTGGTAGTGCATTATTTTTATTGTTTATCTCCGGTCACAAAAGAGAAACATACATGTTGGATGGATGTCTGTGTCTCTGTCTGTCGATCAGCCTGTCTGTTTGTCTCTTGATACTTTTTGTGACTTGTCTCTCTCTCTCTCTCTCTCTCTCTCTCTCTCTCTCTCTCTCTCTCTCTCTGTCTCTCTCTCTCTGTCTCCTCTCTCTCGCTCTCTGTCTGTCCTTTGTCTGTCTCTCTCTCAGTCTCTCTCTGTCTCCTCTCTCTCTCAGATTCCATGCTAGTTTGTAAGGATATTGTTTTGCTGTGGATTATAAACTAACTGGTGCCACAGCCTCAAAGTACCCCCCCCCCCCCACAACCCCCCCACCACCCTCCCCTCCCATGCTGGGTTTTAACCCTCTGGAGTCTTTCTGCGCTAGCCTTGAATGAATGACCCCCCCCCCCCCCCCCCCCCCGGGTCATTTATAGCTTGTCAGAATTGACCCCCTCTCTCCCCAAGGAAAAAGTGACCCCCCCTTTGTATTAAAGCCATTGAAAAAGGAAGGGGGGGTGGGGTGGGGTGGGGTTGTTTTTGAGCTAAACTTTATTGGACACCCCCTCACCCCTCCACCCACCACTCAACCCCCTCACCCCACACCACACCTCTCCCGATCCCTCCCACCCATCGCCCCCCCCCCCCCCCCCCCCCCCCTTGCTTCTCTCCCTTATGACTTTACTGGAGCAAACGTGGGGGACTTCTCTGATAGTTTAACAGTGGTAGCTCTGTCCATACACAAGGTACACAACTTCCAAGTCAATGCTGCTTATGCTGCCGATTCAGCTAGCACACAGGTTAATAGAAGGGGCATTGGAGCAAACCGAAACACTTCCTCAAAAAAGGAAGAGCCGAGTTTTTGTCCTTATACCAATCATTTGACATGTGCACACAGCATGCAGCAATGACAGAAGAAATGTGCAAACACAAGTTAGCTTTTTATTCAAGACTGGCAATAGCCTTTTAAATCCCGAACAAGCTACACAGAATATATAGGCAGTACAGAACAAACGCGTGGTTGCCTCAATGTTTTGTTTTTTTGTTACTGAGGGGATTTCTGCTTTGATGGTCTATATTGATTCTAACTAGGTCAAATTTACCCCGGAGGGGAGGTGGGGGGGGGGGGGGGGAATCATTTCAAGCTAGCATAGAATGACCACCATATCTGTTATGAAGGGGGGTAAAATACAACTGGGAGGGGGTTTGGGGGGTGGACAGTTTTGAGTAGTTGAAATTTACCTTAGGGGCCATTCCAGGCGAGTCTTCATTGACCCTGGGGTTAATCTGGGCTGACTAGATTTGACGGTGGGGTAAAAAAACCCAATGGGGGTATGAATTGGCTGCTACACCAGTTGTTTCCATTTTACCATAGCCTCAAGTATGTGTGTGTGTGTGTGTGTGTCCGCACGCCTGTGTTTGTGTTACACGTCAAGCAACAATCTATGCCTTGCATTTTTTCCATTGATTTCTGCTTCACAAGAGAAAACAAGTGTGATAGTGTGACTCGGTTAAGACTGTAGTGTGTGTGTGTGTGTGCTTTGTGTGTATTTTTATGAACACATGGCGCACGGAATATCAATTTTTGTCAGCCTTGGATATAGAGTTGCACACTGTCTTCTTCACCACTGTGGTCTGGAAAGATGTCTCAGCTGTGTGCGAGGTTGGAATGTTGGTGAAGGGTGTTAGTGTGTATGTCTGTGAGGGTGCGTGTGTGTGTGTGTGTGTGCGTGCATGTGACTCTTGAGTTGTGCGTGTGCATGTGTGTGCATGTGTTTGAGAGAGGCTCTCTGTGTGTGCACGCATGTACCTAAATCCTGATTGTACTTCAGCGTTCAGTTGAAGCCATTCAGACACTGAGACTGCCAAGATCACATGCAGTGCTTTCGCTGTTATCCTGTAATCATTGCATGTAAAATCAATCACAGTCTTGTTGATTGTCAAGATCCCCAGTTCGTTTGACAGTGTTCAAAGGGCACTCAAGAGAAAGGAAGGCCATTACTCTAGTTTGGCTTTTTTTTGTGTTTTGCTTTCTTGTTGCTACATTCCCCAAAACCAAGATATCAGAATATTTTTGCTGTGCTGTTGTGAGTCCTTCAATGACAGTGTTTCTTGCCTGAGTTCATGTTGCCTTCGTTTGTTTGATGCTTTATGATGTACAGGGTTTACCACAGTGGTGGGAAGATTCAGAGTTGATTTATTTATAAGAAAGGTTGAAGGGGAGCGGGAGAAAAGAGGAGAGTTTGGGCAGATCAAAGGAAAGATTTGGGGGAAGATATGAAGATAGTCTGGGAAGACGTAAGCAACGTTTTTAGAAGATGTTTGGAGAGTTTTGAAGATTCAGTATTTTAGAACAGTTTGGGGGGAATTTGAGTGGAGTTTTCGTAAGAACCAAGGAGAGTTTGGGAAGAGCGGAAGAGAGTCTGGGAAGATTAGAAGAGAGTTTCAAATTGGAAGATTCCAGATTTGGGGAAGATAAAGAGGATAGTTTCGGAAGATTGGAGTGAACTTTGGGAAGTCCTGAGAAGTGTTTGGAAAGATGTGTGAAAAGTTTGAGAAGATGATAAGAGTTTTGACAGAATCAGATGAGAGTTTGGGTAAGATTATAGGAGAGTTTTGGAGAGTATGAGGAGGGTTTGGGAAGATTTGTGGAGAGTCTTGCAGCATGGAAGCCTGCCGAGGCCGTACAGTCCCCAGGGTTGAAAGGGTAATGGTAAGGACTCCTCAGTGTGTTGGGTTTATGGAAAAATCAGGCGTCTGCCTTTTTTGTTTCGTTTTGTTGTATTCAAACAGATATGATGTAGCAAATATGGGTTAGCGTGCACACTTGGACACCTTGAAAGTAAAACTGTATTTTGTATTTGTATTTGTATTTCTTTTTATCACAACAGATTTCTCTGTGAGAAATTCGGGCTGCTCTCCCCAGGGAGAGCGCGTCGCTACACTAAAGCACCACCCCCTTTTTTTTTTTTTGTATTTTTTCCTGCGTGCAGTTTTATTTGTTTTTCCTGTCAAAGTGGATTTTTCTACAGAATTTTGCCAGGAACAACCCTTTTGTCGCCGTGGGTTCTTTTATGTGCACTAAGTGCACACGGGACCTCGGTTTATCGTCTCATCCGAATGACTAACAAACAAACAAACAGTTGGTGAAGCTGTTGAGCATAGACACTGATAACTGTATATGAGATATTAACAGGGCTCCCATTTTTCTGTGAATTCATGGAGTTCTACTAAAGGAAAAAAAGAAAAAAGAGAGAGAGATTCAGTTGGGAATATACACTCAAGGCCTGACTAAGCATTTTAGGTTATGCTGGTGGTCAGGCAGGCATGTACCTAAGCAGATGTGGTGTAGTGTGTATGGAATTGTCCGAACGCAGTGGCGCCTCCTTTGAGAAACTGAAACTGAGGGTTGAGGTCTTGGGGGTTGGATGAGTGCTGCATGGTTAGAAGGGGGTGAGTCCCGCCTGGCTGGATGCCTGGGTCAGGTGTCTGTCTGGTGGTCTGGAGGGATGGGATGGGTATGTGGGGGGTTGGGGGGGGTGGGGAGGGGGGAGGAGGAGGAGTGTGCGGGAGATGGTTGGCCCGAAGAGATGAGAAAAGAAATTGAAAGAGAAATGACGTCCTGTACAAGGTTCTCCTCTGTTTGTGTGGGACACGTACGTTGTGTTCTTCTTCACCACACTGCTGTGTGCCTTGTCAGACTCAGTTTTTTTTGTTGTTGTTTTTTTCTTTCTTTCTTTTTTTTTCTTTATTTTTTATTTTTTTTTTCATCAATTTGAAGGTTTGCTTTCTTTTTGTGGTCTGCGGTCCTTTTGTTGTTTTGTTTGCTCGTCTCTGTAAAAGTCTTGTCTGTCTGATTCTCTCTCTCTCTCTCTCTCTGTGTGTGTGTGTCTGTGTCTCTGTCTCTGTCTGTCTGTCACTCTGTGTCTCTTTCTCCCTCTCTCTCTCTGTCTCTCTCTCTGTGTCTCTGTCTCTGTCTGTCTGTCGCTCTGTGTCTCTTTCTCCCTCTCTCTCTCTGTCTCTATTTTATAAAGAATGCAAAACAAGCCCTGATCTGTTCAAGCTCAGTGTTTCTAAAACATATTTCTTGTTCACACGGCTGGGCCTGATTCTGTAACTGATTATCTGTGATTTTTTGGTGAAACTGCCTTCTTTTTTTTTCTTTCTTTCTTTTTTATTTTTTTTTATTTTTTTTTATTTTTTCACATTGCCATTGATTTAGTTAGATGAAGTTCAGTGTGTGTGTGTGCATGCGTATGCATGCATGTGTGAATGTGTGCGTGTGTGTGAGAGAGAGAGAGAGAGAGAGTGATGATAATTTTAGTCGTGAGGATTAACATCTTTTCATTGGGAATAAACCCATTATCTCATTTTATTAGTATTTTTGTTTTGTTCTTGATGTTGTTGGTTTTTTAATCAAACATTTTAAGCAATATCTTCTTTTGCAAATGTTTTTTTTTCCCCCAATAATTCACATACTGGTTTTTCATTTGAACATTGAACTGAAGGAGAATGTAAACCTCCTGCAGTCTGTTTTGATGATTCACACTATTATTGGAACATTTTTTTTTACAAACAATTTTGGTTCGTTTCTAGCATTTGGCAGAGTTTGGAAATAAGGAATATAGTTCTTCTCTTTTGCTTATTTGTTTTTTTTGCATATGTTTTTTTTTCTTTTTCTTCTTTTTTTTTTTTCAAAGAACTGACCTTTACAGCACTGTCTTAAAAGAAGAAAAAGAAATACTGTAACACTTGGTTGCTTTGTTTTGTTTTGTTTTTTGGGGGGGGTTTTTTTTTTGGGGGGGGGGGTTTTTGGGGGAGGGGGGGTTGTTTGTTTTTTAAGTTCCTGTGTGGATTCTTTCTTTCTTCAGTTTGTTTTTGTATCTTATTTATTTATTTGTTTATTTATTCATTTGTCTGGGTGTGTTTTTTTTTGTCTACTACATAGTTGGTTTTCCTGGCCCATTAACTCTTTTTTGTCTTTTTTCTTTTTTTTCATCTTGTACCATATACATATGAATATATATACCACTACATATAATCAGGTTGTTTCTCAGTATAATCAAAGTTCAGTTTTGTCTTGGGTTTTTTTGTTTTTGTTTTTTTCTTCTTCTTTTTTTTAATTGATTCATCACTCTCTCTCTCTCTCTCTCTCTCATTGTGGTTTTTCCTGGGTGTCTTCTATGTAATTGTTCCTTGGTGACAATATCAAATCACCATTCAATGCAATGCAAAATTTTTATTTCTGTTTTTGTTTGTTGTTTGGTGGGGGGTTTTTTGGTGGTTGTCACGGTAATGGAACTGGTCAATGCGAATACATGATGGATATTGGTTCCTTCATACCCTGTGTTAATATTATTCAAGCTGGAACTGTATTTGGATTGTGTTAAACCTTGCATTTACACAAGTGAGTTCTTTTTTTGTTGTTGTGTGCATTGTTTATAAAGAAATATGTCTAAACAAATGAAGCATTGTTGTTGTTGTGATTTTGTGTCAAATCTTACATGTAAACAAGTGTGTAATGGTATTATTTACATTGGAATATGTTCAAGCATATAAGCATTGTTGTTGTGTGTGTGATTTTTGAAGAAATATATTTAAACATATACGCCTTGTTCTCATTGTGACTGGGTGTGAAATCTGACATTTAAACAAGTGGAATTTTAGCTGTATGTAATGATCTTCTTTACAAAAGAACATGTTCAAACGTACGTGTTGTTGCGGTGGCGTAGTATTCGCAAAGAAATAAGTTTAATCATATGCACATAGTTGTTGTGGCCTTGTGTCAGATCTTACATTTAATCAAGTCAGAATCATCGCCAGAGTGTAATGGTATTATTTACAGAGAAGTAATGTGTTCAAACATGAAAGTGTTGTTGTTGTTGTGTAAAATGTCTTTATGAAAATTGAATGCTCAAGAAAGTGGTTGGCGTATATAATGACTTCAGTATTTTCAGAATGAAAGTCTGGAGGTTTGTATTTTCGTGTCAGTCAGATGAAGAAACATGCATTTTAGGATTTGTGCAAAGTGGGGTTTTTTTGGGAGAGGGGGGGGGGGGGGGGGGGGGGGGGGTCTTGTATTGAAAAGATAGCAGTGTTGGTGCAAATAGCTTGAACTGTGCTTGTGGCATTTTGTGAGTAATGATGACAGTGAGGTGGATAATGATAATAGTGAACTAGCAAACATATTTTATACACACACACACACACACACACACACACACACACACACACACACACACACACACACACACACACACACACACGTATGCCCAGCAGAAGTTAAAGAAGTTTTATTCATTCCTCAGTGGCATTTTTTTTTAGGCAGAACAGAAGATGTGTGTTTTGGGAGACTTTTTTTTTTTTTTTTTTGACGTCCGTAAGTACAGGTTCACATTGAAATAATACGACAGTGAATTGTCATTTTTCCAGTTTGCAAGAAGGCCTTTGAGTTCGAGCCAGTGGTTTTCAGCATGGAAAGAGTTGCAGGAATGAGCAGCAGCAATTAAAGTAAACACATTTCTCCCACTATCCCCACCCCTCCTTCCCTGATTGAAGGAGCACGAGGGATAGGGTGGAGGGGGAAGAAGACTTTGATCATTCCCGTGTGAGTGTGTGTAAGACCTGTTGAACTTCACTCGTTAGAGAAGAGTTTTGTGAGGGGACGAGCAGTTTGCACAGTGACAAAATTGACGTTGTGTTGTTCACGTTTTGTTGTTGTTGTTTTTTTTTCTAGTATCGTTGTAATTTATGTCTGGCAAAATCATGAAACAATTTTATTTGGTGTGTTTTGGTGTCACATACTGCACCGTGTCAAACTGACGGAAACTAGGCCTGTCGGTCTGCGCTTTGTCGGCCACATTTCGCAGCTAACTTGGTATTAAGACGTCTGGTCCACACTGTGGCACAGGGGATTGAAATCTTCAAGGTGAAAAGACGTGCAACACTACAGCGTTAAGATCTACAACTCTTACAGTGCTAAGACTTTGAAGACATAAAGATTAAAACACTACAGAGCTAAGACTTACAACATTACAGAGCTAAGACTTAAACATTACAGAGCTAAGACTTAAACATTACAGAGCTAAGACCATTAATACTACAGAGTTAAGACTTACAACACTACAGAGCTAAGACCAATAACACTACAGAGCTAAGACTTACAACACTACAGAGCTAAGACTTACAACACTACAGAGCTAAGACCTATAAAGACTTACAACACTACAGAGATAATGACTTACAACACTACAGAGCTAAGACTTACAACACAACAGAGATAAAGACTTACAACACTACAGAGCTAAGACTTACAACACTACAGAGCTAAGACTTACAACACTACAGAGCTAAGACTTACAACACTACAGAGCTAAGACCTATAAAGACTTACAACACTACAGAGCTAAGACTTACAACACTACAGAGCTAAGACCTATAAAGACTTACAACACTACAGAGATAATGACTTACAACACTACAGAGCTAAGACTTACAACACAACAGAGATAAAGACTTACAACACTACAGAGCTAAAACTTACAAACACCACAGACATAAAGACTAAGGCTAAGACTTACAACACTACAGAGCTAAGACTTATAAAGACTTACAACATTACAGAGATAAAGACTTACAACACTACAGAGCTAAAACTTACAACACTACAGAGCTAAAACTTACAACACCACAGACATAAAGTCTTAGGCAAAGACTTACAACACTACAGAGCTAAGACTTACAACACTACAGAGCTAAGACCTATAAAGACTTACAACACTACAGAGATAATGACTTACAACACTACAGAGCTAAGACTTACAACACAACAGAGATAAAGACTTACAACACTACAGAGCTAAGACTTACAACACTACAGAGCTAAAACTTACAACACCACAGACATAAAGTCTTAGGCAAAGACTTACAACACTATAGAGCTAAGACTTACAACACTACAGACATAAAGACTTAAGCTAAGACTTACAAGACTAAAGAGCTAAGACTTACAACACCACAGACGTGTGGTTCGTCCATCGGGATCGACGAGGACCATCTAATCATCCTGGGGGTGGGTGGGTTGGGCTCTGTGGGTGCACAGATGACTGGTCAGGCCAATCCGCGCCCGGAAGGTTCTGACAGAGTGTGGACAGGGGATGGTGGCAGCTGTCGGGGACTTGCTGGCACTGCTTTTCCTGGCCTGTCTGCGTTGCTCTGCTGCAGCGATTCTGTTGGCCTCACAGGATTTGGCGCCTTTGTGGACAGCTGAACGCCACTTTGGTCTGTCCATTGCATTCAGCTCCCATGTGTTGTGGCTGATGTTGAAGGCCTTCATGGGAGCGCTTGCCATGTTGGAGTTTTCTTGAGGAGCCGGTGGTCTGGCATGCGAACTACATGGCCTGCCCAGTGCAGCTGGGCCTGTATTGTTGTCTTCAGTTTAACGTCTTTCCACTTGAAGTGATATTAGACGATGGGCCTGTATCAAGATGGTGTAGATGCTGGGCAAGTTTGCACGAGTGCGCACCTCTGTGTCAGGGATCTTCTCTTGCCACTTTATGCCGAGAAGTTTTCTGAGGCTGGTGGTGTGGAAGTGGTTCAGCTTTTTGGCGTGGCGTTTGTAGACCGTCCATGATTCACATCCATAGAGCAGTGTGGTGAGAACTATGGCCTTGTATACTTTGAGCTTCGTCTCCAGGGTGATGCCTCTCCTGTTCCACAGACATAAAGACTTGAACACTACAGAGCTAAGACAACATCACACAGTTTTCAACTTTAACCCTTTGAGTGCAGTTTCTACTTTATTTCAACGTTTTTTTAAAACACTCTTTGAATTTATGCTTGACTTACCACCCAAAACATTGTAAGGCCGTCTTTTCTTTTTGATATTTTTTAACCTGTCTGCACGTATTTGCAAGGTAAGATATGTAGCTACTAATGGTACCAAAAACAAACAAAAAAACCACCAAAACAACAACAACAACAAAAACTTACACATGGGAAGCCCTAGCAGTCTGAAAAAAGTTGGGGTTTTTTTTGTTTGTTTGTTTGTTGTTTTGGGTTTGTTTGTTTTTTTAGGATTTAAGTTCTTAGTTTTGGGTGTAAGGATGGCATGGTCTTTAACTTGAATATTCATCTTTTAATTTTTCTGGTGTGTCTTTACTTTTTTCTTCTTTTTTTTTTAATGTTTGTTTTAAAACACTGTTCATTTGTATATGTGGGTTTGGGAATTTGTTTTCTGTCAGAGATCATTTGTGTGTGTGTGAGAGAGAGAGAGAGACAGAGACAGAGAGAGAGAGACATTCTGTCTGGTATCATGACAGTGAAGTGACTGGTGTCTTCAGTGTTCATATATTCACACAAACCAAGTCTCTGTGCATGTTTTGTTTTTGTGTTGTTTTTTTTTATGTTTGCCAACTGTTGGAAATGTGTATGTATGTACAGGTGTCACCTGTTATAAGGATTGAGTGGACATGTGTCTGTGTCAGTGAGAGTTGATTGCTGTGAACAAAAAAAAACCAAAAAAACTTTGTCTTTTTATGTTTTTCTGCATGGAGATGCATGAAGTGGATTGACAGCTGTTCACTAATTTTATACTTCACTTGCACATTAAAAAAAAAAAATCATTAATTTTTTTTTTCATTGATTTTATTTTACAATGAAATAAGGTGAATTCTGTTCACAGCAATCACAAACACAGACACACACACACACACACGCACATACTCACATATTTCTGTAGCAAACATGAGCAAAATACAAAAACACTGTCTGCACTTTCATATCAAAAAGGGGGTGTTTCCAAGTGAAACAAAACACAGCAAAACTGTACACTTTCATATAAAAAGGTATACAGCCTCTCCCATGTGAGGCATTAAAGAATCAAGGTCTGCCAGTATACCAGTTATATCCCCTGTCCACCTCAGAAAACGGAGTATGTTCACCTACATGGCGGGATAAAAATAGTCAAACATGAAAATTCTCTCTCATACACATGAGTGAAGATGAGAGTTGCAGCACACACACTCAGAAGAAGATATCCCCTGTCCCTGTTTTTTTCCACATGAAAAAAAAAAATCCCTTTGAGAAGAAACATGAAATGGCGACTTCTGACTCAATACGTTAAAACAACCATGTACTTTCTTGTAAAAGAATCTGAATGGTTTCTTCTATTTGTTGCATATCAGTTTGTCAGGTTTTCAGTGTTTTTTTTGAGGGGGGTGGGGTTGTTGTTGGTTGGTTGTTGTTGTTTTTATGTGTGTCTTTGTTTTGTTTTTTGGTGTGTATTGTTGTTTTTCTTTTTTAGGGGGGGGGGGGGCGTTGGTTTTTGTTTGTTTTCGATTGTGCTCAGGACGTGAACTTACCTCTCTGGTCACATAAGGAACCATGGAAACACTCTCTCCCACCATTCCATGCCAACGCCAAAACATTGTTTCAGCAAATGTGGTTAGAAAAAAGGTGAAATTCCATAGACACACACACACACACACACACACACCCCAAAAAAAGGCAAAATCAGCAAGCAAACTTCGCACAGAGAAAAAAAATTTTTACATCAACCTTTTTGCCATTGAGTAAATTCATAGACTTGGATTTTTGCATGATCTTGCCGTGAAACTTTTCTTTTGCACAAGTGAGCGAAACAGTTTTACTCTGCATGCAAATTTTACCAATATTGGGGCAGATCCTTTCTCGGCTGAGGCAGTGTTTGATGATATCCCCCCAGGTAGAACTTGGTCCATAACTTGAGCACACTGCTCTCTTTTTAGCCGCATGAATTTCTTGAAGAAGAGATCTCCATCAAAACCAAGTTCCTTGATCAGGTTGTTGTAAGCACCCTACACTGCCTGAGCTTCAGAATGTTGCTCACCCAGATTCGATGCTTCCTCTTAGTTTAAATTTTCTTCTTCTGTAGAAACAAGACTGCATTTGGAATTATCTCCCATTTTCAATACACAGTGCTAGCTTTGACTGCACTGATGCCAATGGTATCAGTCAAAACTGGCCAGTTAAATTTCATGTCTATGAATTGGCAGGTTGTTTTTTTTTCTTTGCATGCAAATTTTGATTGAGTTCTTTGCATGTAAATTTTGCATCTTTTTTTTTTCTTGCAGGTCTATGGAATTGCACTTTAAGTAAAAAAAAAAAAAAAAGAAAGAAAAAGGGATGTGTTTCTAGAGTGAGGATGTATTGTGTGTAAGGATCTGTGCTGTCTCTCATCTCGATCTTGTCAAAATAGGGGTGTTTTTGTTTTGTTTTGTTTTGTTTTGTTTTGTTTTGTTTGTTTTTGTTGTTTTATCTTGTTCGTCCTGTGGATTGTTATGTGTAGGTATAAAGGATACATTGTGGCACCCTATGGGCGCATTCCTTTTAATATGTGAAACTGGGTGGCTGGTATTTCATGATTCAGTCAGTATCAGCCTCTCTCTCTCTCTCTCTCTCTCTCTCTCTCTCTGTCTCTCTCTCTCTTTCTGTCCACACTTTGAATGTGATTGTGTGCTCTCTCTTTCTCACTCAGTGCTTAATGTGAAAAGGAAATGAAAGAGATTCTGAAGATGAAACATCTGGTGGGTTTTTTTTTCTTTCCCTTTTACACTTTCAAGCCAGGATAAAGACATTCTTCATTTTCTTGTTTTAACCAGCATGAAGTGTACATGATACGGTTTTATTTTTGTTTTCTTCTGTTCTTTGTGCGTACATTTTTTTAAATTTTTTTTATGAACTTGCATTCCATGTAGACAACTATGATGAACCTTGTAATTTCTGGAAGAATAAACTTACAGTGAATGAATTATTGTGGGGTTTGTGTATCTGTGTGTGTTAGAATGTGTTTGTGTGTGTGCTCACATATGTGGACTGATGGCCTAGAGGTAACGCGTCCGCCTAGGAAGCGAGAGAATCTGAGTGTGCTGATTCGAATCATGGCTCAGCCGCCAATATTTTCTCCCCCTCCACTAGATCTTGAGTGGTGGTCTGGACGCTAGTCATTCAGATGAGACGATAAACCGAGGTCCCGTGTGCAGCATGCACTTAGCGCACGTAAAAGAAACCACGACAACAAAAGGGTTGTTCCTGGCAAAATTCTGTAGAAAAATCCACTTCGATAGGAAATACAAATAAAAACTGCACGCAGGAAAAAATACAAAAAAATGGGTGGCGCTGTAGTGTAGCGACGCGCTCTCCCTGGGGAGAGCAGCCCAGATTTCACACAGAGAAATTTGTTGTGATGAAATACAAATACATCCATGCGCATGTGTGGGTATGTGCGCATGTGCATGCCTGGAAGTACGTCACTGCTGATACTTGCTCTCACACGCGTGTGCACACACACACACACACACAATTACACACACGCAATTACACACACATACATACATGAATGCACTTGAATACATTTATGCGCACACACATACACACACATGCACATGAACACATTTAATACACACACACACACACTCACACCATGTCTGAATACACAATACAAACTATCCACTACACATTGCATTCTCAATGCAAACATCCACTACACAAGACATTCTCATAACAAATATCCTTTTTATTTTCTTCTTTTTTTTAATACCTTTTTTTAACAATATATTCTCAAATATCCACTACACATTGCATTATCATAACAGATGTGCACTACACAGGACAAACTCGTAACAAAAACTCACTACACAAGGTATTCTCATAACAAAATGAACAGTAACTACACAAAGCATTGTTATTACTAAGTAACACCCACTACAGAAGGTGCTGCATTGTTATTACAAACATCCACTACTCAAAGCATTGCATTCTCACAGCAAATATCACAGCACATTGCATTCTTACATCAGATATCCAATACATAAGATCGGCATTCTTATAACAATTTTCCATTACACTGTGCGTTCTCATAACAAGTATCTACCAAAGCAACCTCCTAAAATTAGAAAGAGTACAAAATGAAGCTATGAGGCTGATCCTTGGAACAACAAAAGACACGCCCACAGAAACCATGCGATACCTGCTTGACCTTCCTTCAGTACAGGCCAGAAACAAGTTAGAACAGGTCAAGACCTACTTCAAAGCATTAGAAAACCCTCAAAACCCACTGCATGACGCAGTCAAAGAACCAAAAGGCAGCCGTCTAGGACGAGGAAGATCATGGATGGGACAAGCAGAAGACACAATCCAGCTAGTATGCCGACTACAAGACCTGAAAGAAACAAAAGAATGGGAGAAAAACCCCAAAAACCTCAACCATCTATTCAACACAGTCATTTCACCCACTCTAGGAAGACATTGTCGGGAATGGCCAGAGGGCAAAACAGATGCGGAAGTGAAGCTACTCATAGAAGAAAACAGTAAAGAAGAGGACATCATCATATACACAGATGGCTCAGTCACCAAAGACCAGTCTGGTTGGGGATTCACTGCGAAACAAAATGGAAAAACAATTTGGGAAGAGAATGCTGCCTACAAAGTCACAACCTCCAGCCTAACGATGGAAGTTGAAGCTGCGACACATGCCCTCCAGTGGCTATCGTCCATCCATACGCCCGGAAACCAACATGCCATGATTCTAACCGACTCAATGAACCTCATACAGAAAATTGAAAACGGAATGGGAAGCCCAGAGTGGCATAAGGCAATGCGCAACTTTCAGATTAAAAAACTCACATGGTCATACTGCCCGGGACATGCAGGTGTTAAGGGAAATGAGCGAGCTGACAGACTTGCTGGTAACGCAACACCAACGAGCGGCCTACATCTAGGAAAATCGGAAATCCTCAGAAAAGTCAAAGAATACCAAAAAGAACAGGTACAAGGCCATCACACCATCGATCGCCTCAAAGAAATAAAAGCAGAGAGAGGGAGCGGCCGAAAGTCTAACATGAAAGGTAGAGCACGATGCTTTGCAAATCAAACAAATATCGGCATCATTTCCAAACCAACATTGCGCAAATTTCTTCAAAACGGAACAGAGTCTCTGTGGGCCTTTCCAAATACAATAGACTGAGCAACACACTAGACGCCACGTTCTTGGCATCAGAGATCTTTTCCCATCCCTCTTGGCAGCCTCTTTGCGTGTGCGTGTGTGTATGTGTGTGTTTGTGTGGATGTGTGGGTCTGTGTTTTTGAGTGCGTTTGTGAATGCGCGAGAGTGTAAGTGTACACAAGTGTCAGGAGAGATCTGTGTACGGGTGTGTGTGTATATATATATATATATATATATATATCTTTGTATATATGTGTGGGGGTTGGGGGTGGGAGATATGGGCGTATATGTGTGTGCTTGTACAAGTAAGTGTTCATCTCTGTGAGTGTGTGTTTGCGTGCGTGTGTGTGTGTGTGTGTGTGTGTGTGCCGTGGAAGCTGCGATACGTAGGCTAGAAATGAGTGTGTGGAGGAGGGGGTTGGAGGAGGTGCAAGGTAATGTGTGTGTGTGTGTGTGTGTGTGTTGGAGCTCATGTACGTTTATATGTATTTGACTGTACTTTCATATCTGTGAAACTGCATGTTTGGTGCATTTCTGTTATGCATGTGTGGGTGTATGTGTGAATGTGTGTCGTCATATTTTACATTCATTCGCTTAATTATCACCATTGTTGTCTTATTTATTTATTTATTTATTTTTTATTATTATCATTTTATTAGTATTACTATTATTATTACTACTACCTTTTTCTATATTATAATTATTATTTATTTATTTATTTATTTATTTATGTAAGCTTATCTATTATTTATTCCCCCCCCCCTTTTTTTTTTTTTTTTTTTTTTTTTTTTTTTCTCAAGGCCTGACAAAGCGCGTTGGGTTACGCTGCTGGTCAGGCATCTGCTTGGCAGATGTGGTGTAGCGTATATGGTTTGTCCGAGCGCAGTGACGCCTCCTTGAGCAACTGAAACTGAAACTGAAACTACGACTCGAGGCATTCTCATAACAAATATATACAACATAAGTGGTAGTAGCAATAGTGTAGGGATTGACATTTGACTGCCTAGGCCTCACGGCCTTTTTTTATGTCCCCTTCAATATTGGTCTCCTTTTATTTGTGGGATATATATGTATATGTTTTCTGAGTTAATATGTACTGTAAATCACTCGTCAAAGTCAATAATTTTTTCTTTTAAATTGATGTTCATGTCAAGGAGATTTTTTAACACATTAGTATTTTATGTGCAAGTTTAGTTTCGATAGGTAGTGCATTCCATATTTGTGCAATTCTATTAGCTAATGAATTTTTCCTTAGGTTAACAAAAGGCTTCTCATAACAATTAAATATCCACAACACATGGCGACTTCTCATAACAAATACCCACCACACATGACATTCTCACAACAAATTTCCACCACATGAAACATATTCATGACATCCACAACACAAAACATTCTCACTACGTAAAACATTCTCACAACAAATATCTGCATGACTTCTTATTACAAAAATCCAATACACAAAGCATTCTCATAAAACCATAGGCCATTAACCATACAATGCATTCTCATGAACGTTTTATTTTTATTTTTTTTATAATTATTATTCTAAATAACCCAAAGTATGAACTTTTACAATTTGACTTAACAGTTCATTGTTTTCTTCATTTTCTTTCTTTTTAATGCACATTAAAGGAGAGAGGGAGAGGGGGAATGAACAGATAGGGTGGAGAGAAGTTAAAAGAACACACACACACACACATACACACACACACACACACACAGAAAGAGTGAGAGAGAGAGTTATTACTCTTGTGCAAATGATAGTTACTACGTACTTACTCTAGGCTACTGACATAATGAAGAGAGAGAGAGAGAGAGAGAGAGAGAGAGAGAGAGAAATACAAGTAAACTTCAAGGTAACCGCCGTTCGTGACACTGAAAGAATGCGAAAATGCTCGTCGTCGACGAAATAAAATCTGTTTGAGGATTGTAGCACTTAGAACTCAGAAGATTAATAATGTTCAGAAAACCATGTTCTTTCTGTTGTTTAAGAAACATTATGTGTTGCTGGTAGGTGTTTTGTTCCAGACTGTATTCTCAAAATGTGCAGTTTCCAAATCACACAAAACTGACTGTTAGCTTCAAGCGTTTTTGCAGACTCCAAAAACAAGGCGACAAAGACAGATCACAAACAAACTTGATTTTATTTGTGTTTGTTTGTTTATGAGTTCAGTTGTTTGTTGATAGTTGCATTGGTGAGTTTATTGCAGTTTGCAAGGATGATTGCTTGAATCAGATCGAGAGAACTCTTGACAAGAGAGATCGTGCAAAGAAATTTATGGACACAATCACGAAAAATCTGTCTCGAGTATCTGGGATATGGATGTTACAGTCGTAATGCAGATATCCAGATCGGCTGTCTTTTTGTTTGTTTGGGTTTTTTTTTGTAAGTTTAATTGTTTTTGAAAATTGTTAAATCTGGAGTTTTATTCTTCACTGTCGTAGTCTTGGCTGGTGACACATTGTTTGGATTCTTTTTGTTTGACTTAGAGTTTATTATTTTATAGTCAGGTATTTCATTTACATAAACAATCATTGAATCAGAAACTTGTACGTGAAATTTGTGTTATCTTTGATACGCACATATCCAAACTGAAAACACACACTCTCACATGCACACAAGAAACACACACACACACACACACACACACACACATGTACACACCTCCTAATGCTTGTGGGCAGACTTAGGCCCAGACAAAATACAAGATATACAACTTTAATTGCCCATGAAACATGGATAAGTGTCTTTCAGCTGCACATTTAAACATAGAATGTTTGCACTCATTTTCAGTGACAAATATGCATGATGGTAATTTGTAATTGAACTAACTTCATTCGTTTTCTTATTTCTTATTCCCCTTCCAACACCCAGCAAACAGCTCTCACTCCGCTCCTCCACCCCCATTCCCCACCCCCACCTGGTGCCAACACAGCACGCTCATCCAACCCAACACACCAAAAGAGCAAATCTATCCAAGAACACCATGCAGAAAAAAACACTAAATGAATCTATACATGAAACAAAAACAATAGAATGAATCAGAAAGTAAAAAAAAAAGAAAGAAATAGAATAAAAAATAAGTTTTATGTATTCAGTAATCATTAAAAAGGAGCAATATGCAACACTTGTAAAAACAAGAACACTCCCATGGCATAAACAGGTATAAGTAGGTATCAGTACTTTTTAAACATAAATCAATCAAATCATCACAGGCTTTTTTTTTTTTTTTTTTTTTTTTTTTAACTAAGAAGAAGAAAAAAAAGGCGGCAATACAAGGGTATCCATGAGTCATGACCCGGGTGTGGCCCAGCCCCCTTAGAGTGTAAGGAGTTAAGGGCCGAAACACTTGACTGAGGGGGGCTTCTTCTCTGAAGACCTTGTACTTTCCAGCTCTCCCTAGAGTTTCTTATCACATGTAAATGTCAAAATCACAGCTAAGTATGGTCACAAAATAGCAAACAAAAAAACCCCAAATTGTTAACCTACTCCTTTTGATCTGTTTCATCTGTCAACCAGTTTTAATATATTATTTATGTAGCTATGTATGTGTAATCTGTTTGGCTAAGGCAAATACCAAACAAATATAGTTTTGAAATTTCATGTGCCAGTTTGTTAACTCTCTTTCTGTCAGTGATCAGGACAGCACTTTAATTTAACAGTAAATTTAGGATTGATGTTAAAAAAACAACAACAAAAAACCCAACAAAAACCAAAAAAACTTATGACTATTTTGATTATTTTTCTGATTTTGTTTGCCTGTTTCATTCACATACTTGTGCTTGAGCTGTAACTTTCTGATTCAGTGATTCTCTCTTTTTTTTCACAACTCTTGCTGTTAACAACATTGACTTCAGTGCTGCTGAAATTTGACATGGCCATGTTGGTTCTGACACATTTAGATTCATTTTGATTGGCTAAGAGTGGACCGGGCAGGGCAGGGCATCTTTTTACTGTCAGCCGAGTGAAATTTTGGCCAAGTACAGCAAACCGATAGGCCTAGTTTGCATCAGTTTGACATGGTAAGTATATATCACTAAACAGAGATAATAATTGAAGTTACTCCTTTTGCCAGTATGAACAGTCTTCATAGATTTCTACTCTAGGCAAAAGAATGGAGTTATGGAATCATTCAAAAATAAAACTTAAGGAGAGCATGCTTATGAACAACTTTTTTTTTTTTTTTTTTTTTTACAGGGGTAGAGGCTGATGGGAAACAAAAGCAGCACCAGAACTGAAGACTGGGATTCAAACTCAGATGATGGAGGGGGGTCTGACTATGAGCATGCTTATGACTACCACACCTCCGTCTTGCATAAAGGCCCCGCAGATGGTTTTGAATCGGATTATGAAGATGAGGATGATACACTTCTCACAGGTGGCAGGCGCCTTCGAGCCTTACCTGCTTGCAGTGTGAGTACAGCTGACACCAGCGCCGCATCTGCTTCTTCCACATCTGCTGTTGTCAAGCCTGATGATGATGGGAATAAAGACGGTGCTAGTACAGCAGAGAAGAGTTCAGCACCAGTGGAACAGAAGCGTGACAGTACGGAGAAAGGTCATCCAAGGCGGGTAACTCACAGCAGTGAAGAAGGTCATCCAGGGCAAGTATCTTGGGGCAGAGATGCTGCCCAAGAGTCTGACTGCTGTGCCCAAGTGCCGGACCAGACAGCGAGATCTGATCCCACTGTGGGTCTTGACACCCTCGTGCAGCATTCAGGGCAAATTTCTGATGGCCAGACTCCGGCTTTGACTCCTGTGAGTTTGCCAACTTCAGGCAGATCAAGGCAGCAGCAGCAGGCACCACCGCCCAACAGGAGTATTGTAAAGTCAGATGCCAGAGGAATCAGGAGTCATGTGGAAGGGGAGGGAGATGGGCTGAGGGGTGCAAAGGAGGAGGAGACTTATGAGACAGCGGGAGAAGGGAGCGGGGAGGAGGGGATGAGGGGTGGGGTGAGTGACGACGGGTCTTTGTCCACCATCACCCCGCCCCGCACCAGGCCACAGTCTGACTCGGAGTTCACTGTGTCTGAAGAGAGCAGTGAGGGCGATCATAGTGGGAGCGAAAGCGTAGAGGAGGAGGAGGAAGAAGAGGAGGAGGAGAATGAAGGGGGTGAATCAGACTACGACACTGAGCGAGTTACTTCACACACCTCCAGAACTTTGGTGAAGCAGCGCGAGACGCAGATGTCTCGATCACGAGCGCGGACTCGCTCCAACCCTCCTGCTGCAGACTACAGACCATCTGAAACCTCCCAGAGAAGGCTGCCCCGCAGACAGGAGATGTCACCCGAGGCATATCGCTTGGCAAGGAAGCGACCACCCTCACCGAAACAATCTCCGTCAAAGCGCAGCAGACCTTCGGACGGGATAAACTTCTCCCCGAACAGGACGCGGTTCGGTATCTTCGAATCGGGATCGGAATCAGACAACGCAGCCAGCAGACGAGAGGGAAGAAAGAGAAGAGCCGCCCAGCCTCCACTTTCTTCCCCACCCACAAAAACGGCGTTGGAGGGTATGTCCCTGTCTGCGAGAACACTGCGGCAAGCTGCAAGGCAGGCGGCCTCCCAGTTTGTGGAAACGTCCCGAAAGATTCTCCGAGATGCCAAAACGGCTGCCCGCATTTTGCGAGAGAGCACGTCCAAACGTCGCTCCTCCTCTCACTTGGAGGAGGAGGATGGCCCGTCCATGGGGAAGAAGCCATCACTGGAAGAAAGAGAGACAAGGACCAGCACTAGAATCTATGAAACTCGACGATCAGAAAGAATTGCCAGCCCCAGACAGAGCACGGACAGTGGGCCCAGCAGTGCCAGAAGAGGTGCAGCAAAGAGAAAGTTACAAAACCCAGGATCTCCCCGTGACCGGAGAAAGCGGCAACAGAGAACCCCATCAGAGTCAGACTCAGACTTGGAGATAAACGACTCGCATCAAACCAGGTCAGCGTCCTGGAGACAGGTCCGGAAAGACGGGGGTCGGTTACGAAAGTTCACACGCAACAGCGCAGCGACCTCGCCACAGTCGTCGACCCGGCGCTCTCCGCGTCTCTCTCTGCTCGTGCCTGTCAGCAGTGCCTCTCTTCCCATGCTCCCTGGCACCGGTAATGCCAGTGCGACACCTTCACAATCCCCCGCTCGCAATACTCGGCTCAACAACTCGTTCCCTTCCGCCATGGGCAGCAGCAACCCCTTTCAAAACGTCACCCTTCGTCCATCACCATCAAAAGCCACGCCAACAGGCAGCATTGACAGTATCAGTCATGAACTGGGAGGTGGGCACCAGTGGCCGAGCCCTTTCTCCAGTCTGTTGACGGATTCGGGGAGAGGCGAGGATCCACAGGTGCTGACGCTGAGTGGGGGAAGTGTGTGGGCCAGAATCAGTGCACGCACAAGCAGCAATGTGTCGGCACAAAACTTGAAGCCAGGTCACGAACAAGGTCATGCCTCCCCGGTGCCAGGACCTAGCGGTGGCAGCAGCACCAGAATGGCGACTCGCACAAGTCCTGAGGTGGCTGCAGCCGATTACCCCGCTCACAGCACGCCCCGAGTGCCCTCCCTTACACTGACCGGGCAGTTTGCTCAGAGGTAACTTTTTTTGTTTTCGTTTTTTTGTGGTTTGGTTTATGCAAATGTTATTCATTCAATGACAATGCATGATGTATGATAGTCAGTCTTGTCTGACTATGACCATCAGAACAGCAGAGGAGAGAACTGCTGTCCTGACTATCTGGGCTAGAATTTGATTATGGTGGAGAGTGCCTTGCCCAAGTTACATCCCCACTATCTCAACCAGGAGGGTTTTAGGACAGTCGGCATTGGGATGGTTCTCAAAGGCCAACTAGTCCTCAAGGCTGCAACACTAAGTGCCAGTGCAATCTTGCCTCATAGGTTGAGAGTCATAGTCCTTCACAAAAGACTAAATGACTTCCACGGATAGTACAATGCAGCAGTATACACTAAGAGTGAAATATTGAGCACAACAGGCAGAAGGTTATGAAGTGTACTCTTCTAATAGCATGCGTACAGACTTCGCTACAACAAAACATTTACAATATTAATGGAATAGGATGGGGGGATAGGGGAGGCAGGGGTGGGGTGGGGGGGTGGGGGGGGGTTGAATATTTCCTTGACCCCTATAGTGGGTAGAGAGGTTATAAAGTATCGACATTGGTATTATACACCAAAACCTGAAATGCAAACAACAAATAAAACAATGAAACTGGTGATAAAAACAGAAGAAAAAAATACAGCGGTCATATCATCTTATAATCTTTTTTTTTTTTTTTTTTTTTTGATGTATTTCCCGAATTCATACACACTCTCGATCTGCAAATTTCAGGCATTCCATGATAAAATGAAATTGATCCCACATCACATCCATTTCGCAGTGATGACAAATATACAATTCACGTGGAACATTGTGACGTCTACCAGTCTCAACAGGTGATTTTTGACTACTACACCTGAACTGCGTTAATGATGAGATGTAACTATCGGGCAGATTGGAAATATAATTTTCTCTTCCAGAATGTCTTAAAGTTTCTATTACTATTTCCCAAGGCTTTCTGCCATATTTGAATATAATTATTTCACACACACACACTCACACACACACACACACACACACACACAATGACATATATATATATTTGTATTTGTATTTCTTTTTATCACAACAGATTTCTCTGTGTCAAATTCAGGCTGCTCTCCCCAGGGAGAGCGTGTCGTTACACTACAGTGCCACCCATTCTTTTGTATTTTTTCCTGTGTGCAGTTTTATTTGTTTTTCCTATCGAAGTGGATTTTTCTACAGAATTTTGCCAGGGACAACCCTTTTGTTTCCATTACTATTTCCCAAGGCTTTCTGCCATATTTGAATATAATTATTTCACACACACACACTCACACACACACACACACACACACACACAATGACATATATATATATATTTGTATTTGTATTTCTTTTTATCACAACAGATTTCTCTGTGTCAAATTCAGGCTGCTCTCCCCAGGGAGAGCGTGTCGTTACACTACAGTGCCACCCATTCTTTTGTATTTTTTCCTGTGTGCAGTTTTATTTGTTTTTCCTATCGAAGTGGATTTTTCTACAGAATTTTGCCAGGGACAACCCTTTTGTTGCCGTGGGTTCTTTTACGTGCACTAAGTGCATGCTGCACATGGGATCTCGGTTTATCGTCTCATCCGAATGACTAGCGTCAGACCACCACTCAAGGTCTAGTGGAGGGGGAGAAAATATCGGCGGCTGAGCCGTGATTCGAACCAGTGCGTTCAGATTCTCTCGCTTCCTAGGTGGACGCATTACTTCTAGGTAATCACTCCACATATATATCACTCCATATATACATATATATATATATATATATCTTTCTTTCTTTTATTTTTTTTTCTTTCAGTGGGCGATTTGCGTTCTTGCTGGAGAACGTGCTGCAGGTGACAGTGGTTACCAACGACATCACCACGTCAACCACCAACGCCATCGTGGTGACCACAGATGGTCACCTGCATCACAGGGGCCCTGCCGCGCAGAGCGTGGCCAAGTCAGCAGGGTCAGGGTTCGCTCAGGCGTGTCGGGACTTCCTCAGGCGTAACCCCAGGGGGCTGCAGGTGAGACGGCTTTAAAGTGCAGTGATGGCCTAGAGGTAACGCATCCGCCTAGGAAGCAAGAGAATCTGAGCACGCTGGTTCGAATCACGGCTCAGCCACTGATATTTTCTCCCCCTCCACTAGACCTTGAGTGGTAGTCTGGACGCTAGTCATTCGGATGAGACGATAAACTGAGGTCCCGTGTGCAGCATGCACTTAGCGCATGTAAAAGAACCCACGGCAACAAAAGGGTTGTTCCTGGCAAAATTCTGTAGAAAAATCCACTTCGATAGGAAAAACAAACAAAACTGCACACAGGAAAAAATACCAAAAAAATGGGTGGCGCTGTAGTGTAGCGACGCGCTGTCCCTGGGGAGAGCAGCCTGAATTTCACATGGAGAAATCTGTTGTGATAAAAAGAAATACAAATACAAATACAAATATGAAACTTCTTCTGTGGTTCATTGTGGGTTGCATCTCCCATACTTACTTGTATGAATACATGTATGAGCGGTGCAATAGCCAAGTGGTTAAAGCGTTGGACTTTCAATCTGAGGGCCCGGGGTTTTAATCTTGGTGACGGCGCCTGGTGGGTAACACTGAAGGCTGGAGATTTTTCCGATCTCCCAGGTCAACATATGTGCAGACCTGCTAGTTCCTGAACCCCGTTTGTGTGTATACGCATGCAGAGGATCAGATATGCACATTGAAGATCTTGTAATCCATGTCAGCGTTTGGTGGGTCATGGAAACAAGAATATACCCAGCTTTCACACCCCCGAAAATGGAATATGGCTGCCTACATGGGGGGTAAAAACGGTCATACACGTAAAAGCCTACTCATGTATATATATATATACACGAGCGAATGTGGGAGTTGCAGCCCACGAATGAACAAGAAGATATGTTTTAATTTAATCCGTGAACAAAGTTCCTGAAGAGTCTGCTTTTGAATCTTCAGCCCTGATAATCCATCTGTACCATTCCCCTCTCTTATGTGTGATGAGGTGAACCTTAGTGTAAGCTTTATTTACTTTTGTGATTTGACTGCTTGGCCATTTGTTTGGTCTGATTTCGGTATGAAGATGAACATAACATTAGCAATTTTATCATCATATGCTTTGTTTCGGAGGCTAGGAGTGATTGTTTCTTTCGCACATGCACACCACACAGACACAATATGCGCGCGCACACGCGCGAGCGCGCGCGCGCACACACACACACACACACACACACACACAAGAGATTCAAGATTCATGATTTCATTAATCTGTGACCCTCATTAGGGCATGGAGGATTTTAGAAAAGAACATGATAAAAAACATAGCTAAACCTATCATAATCTGATAATGCATGCATCAAAAATTAAATAAGTTTTAACCAAAACCTGCCCGTCTGCCAGCATTGATCAAAAACACAACTAGATTCATGTTAATGTATGCATCAAAGATAAAATAAGTGTTAACCGAACCTACCTCTTTGTCCACTCCTGCTCCCTCCCACTCCACAAGGTGTGCGAAGTTCTTGACACACCAGCCGGAGGACGCTTACCTGCCCTGATCTCCCATATCCTCCATGTGGTGGTGCCACAAGAGACTGACGCTTCCTCCTCCACCACAGCCAGCTGCGGCATTCAGCAGCGCAAGATGTTGCTGTGTACCTACATCAACTGTCTGAAGCACGCCAGCGAGAAACTGGGGCTGCCCAGCCTTGGGCTGCCACTGATTGGGGCTGGTGGGTGACATTAACAAACAATGAGGCCAGGAGATGAAATGATTAACAAACAGTAAAGAGTGGTAACTCTCTCCATTCACAAGGTACACAACTTCAAGTCAGTGCTACTTTCGCTACCGGTTCAACTAGCACACAGGTAAATAAAAGGTACATTGGAACAAACCCAGACACTTCTTCAAAAAAGGAAACGCCAGGCCTGTCCTTGTGCCGATCATTTGACATGTGCACACAGCAGCAAAGACAGAAGAAATGTGCAAACACAAATTAGCTTTTATTCAAGATTGGCATTGCCTCTTTAATCCTGAACAAGCCACACAGAATTTGTGTTTGGACATTTCTTCTGTCTTTGCTGCTGTGTGCACATGTCAAATGATCAGTATAAGGACAGGCCCGGCACTTCCTTTTTGAGGAAGTTTCTGGGTTAGTTCCAATGTACCTTTTATTTACCTTTGTGCTAGCTGAATCGGTAGCATAAGCAGCACTGACTTGGAAGTTGTGTGCCTTGTGAATGGAGAGAGTTGTCACTCTTAACTATTTGGTGGGTGACATGTTTTATGATTATACGTTCAGGAATAGACGCCTCATGGGCAATACAATACAATGTAGTTCAGTGCAGTACAGTACAATATAATACAGTATGTCCAGGAATAGGGCCTTAACTAGTTAAAGGCAATAGAATAGAATATACTACAATACGATACGATACAATTTCAGTTTCAGTTCCTCAAGGAGGCGTCACTGCATTCAGACAAATCCATGTCCACTACACCACATCTGCTAGGCACATGCCTGACCAGCAGCATAACCCAACACGCTTAGTCAGGCCTTGAGTGCATGCTTATATATTTGTATACCTGTAGGAGTGGATTTCTTCATCAGAATTTTGCCGGAGGACAACACTCTCGTTGCCATGGGTTCTTTTTCAGTGCGCCAAGTGCATGCTGCACACGGGACCTCGGTTTTATCATCGCATCTGAATGACCATAGTTTGATTTTCCAGTCACACTTGGGTGAGAACAGGATTCGAACCCACACCCACATGGACTGAGCATCTTAACCATTCTGCCACCTTCCCCCTATTAATACATTACAATACAATACAATACAATACAATACAATACAATACAATACAATACAGTACAATCTAATGCAATGCAGTGCAATGCAATGCAATGCATTACAATACAACATGTTCAGGAATAGAGCTTTGAAGGCAACAGAACAGAATACAATACAATACAATACAACACAGTGCAGTGCAGTATGTTCAGGAATAGAGCCATTCATAAAGGCAATACAATACAATACAATATAATACAACACAAGGTAGAAAATGTCATAGTGGGTGTTGTTTGTGTGGATGGTGGGTGTGTAGTTAGGTGGTAGTAGTTGGTGGTGGGTGGTTGTTGGTGGTGGGTATTGCGTTGAGTGGGTGGGTGTGGGTGGGTGGGAGGTTATTGTGGGTGGTAGGTGTAGCTGGTGATGGTGTGTTGTATTGGTAGGTTATGGGTACTAGGTGTTTGTGGTGGATGGTGGTGAGGGGTGTTGGTGTTTGTGGCGGGTGAGGGTGGTGGTAGTATGTTTTCTTTTTGGTGAAAAAACCCTCAAAAAACCCAGATGATAGTACAATAATGCTCATCCTCTCTTCCCACCCCCCCACAACCGCCCCCCCACACACCTTCCCCTGTCTGACCAACCCTCTCTCCCCTTTGCCCTCACAGACACCTGCTCGGCAGACGAATGCATCCAGGTGTTCTTCGACTCCCTGCTGGTCTACCTGGCGGAGCGCACCCCCGACTGCCCCCTCCATGCCCTCCAGCTTCTCATCACCCACCCCGCCCTCGCTCGCTTCACTGCCGAGGTCTTGGAGTCTCGGCTGCAGGCGCTGAAAACCAGCAGCGTTGACGTCGCTATGGCGGCTGTTTTCAAGGAGTATTTCAACGTCCCTGAGTTCACTCGCAGCAACAACAACAATGCTAGCGGTGGTGGTGGTGGTGGTTTTTCCCCGCTGCAAGTTTCAGGGGAGAGAAGTCCATCGGGAAAGCCTGCGGTAAAGCGTCGACGATTGTGATTGGGTGAGGGTTGGTGGGGAGTGTTGGGGTAGGGGGGATTGGGAGTGACATTTGGGAGTGTGTGTGTGTGTGTGTGTGTGTGGCCTGGGACAAATGGTTTTATGAATCAGTGTTCTCTTTGTGTACACAGGTTTGGGACAAGTGTGGACCATGTAATCTTGATTGCTGCCGTCATATGTAAAAAAAAAAAAAAAAATTTATTTTATTTTTTTTTTATAAATGTTTGCTGAGTTTTATGACAGAAGTGTGGAGTGAATGGTTTTACAGGAAATTGTAGATTTTTAGAAATTTGCTATCAAAACTGTTTGTGGAGTTTTGTGACAGAAGAAGTGGTTGGGTTTTTTTTTGTTTTTTTTTGTTTGTTTGTTTTTTACAGGGAATTGTAGATTTTTAGAAACTTGTTGTGGGAAGTATTTATGGAATAGTTACAATAATGAGAATTATGAAACAAGAAAAAAAAAATTAACTGTATGTGGTCTGTTGGATAGGGGTCCATACACACATTGATGTATGCATACATGTGCATACTACATGTAAGCATATAATGCACACACATATGTGCACACTTTACAGATGTATACATGCAGGTTATACACTCTCTCTCTCTCTCTCTCTCTCACACACACACACACACATACAAGATGTTTCTCAGGATACATTGTTACCAATCTTCCATAGGTTTCTGTAAACTGAAGCAGAATGATACAGTTTATAACACAGCGTGTTTTAGCAAATTTGAAGCACTAACTGTCAAAACAGAACACACTGCTAACTAACCATTGTGTTGTTTTCGAAATATGCGATGCACACTTTTGCTGATCACATTGACATCAACCAGTTTGTGTTCATACATTAGCAGTTTATGCAGTCTGTACTGTATGGGCCTAAATGCTGCTTCCTTTAACTCTTTCACTGCCATAGGCGACTTGAGTTGACGAGACAGTGCACCGCCACAGGCGACTTTTGTTGACATTGAGGGGTCATGTTGATAATTTAGATAAGACCATTTTTGACTCACTTGTGTAAACAAAGTGAGTCTATGTTTTAACCCAGTGTTCGGTTGTCTGTGTGTGTGTGTCCGTGGTAAACTTTAACATTGACATTTTCTCTGCAAATACTTTGTCAGTTGACACCAAATTAGGCATAAAAATAGGAAAAATTCACTTCTTTTCAGTGATCCTGTTTAAAACAATATTGCACCTCTGGGATGGGCACAAAAAAAAAAAAAAAATGAAGCCTAATTATATGCAAACTGCATATACTGTTATATTTATATTTTTTGTATTCTCTAAACTTGGCACTTTCATCTGATATTCTGACCCAACAGCAAGAGCAGTCATTATTATCATTTTTTGTTCAAACAGGAACTTCTTTTGCTAAGCATGGAAGTTTTATTTATTTTGCAAACGTTTTGGTGCAGATAGTAAAAAAAGGGAAATTACTCTGTAATTAATGCTAGGGGACTTAATTTATCACAAGTGAGTCTTGAAGGCCTTGCCTCTCTTGTTCACATTGTAACAAAGCTCGACAGCTGCAGCCAGTTTCCTGCCAATAGAACATCGACTAACCTTTGCCCTCTGACCAAGTTTGAAGTGATCAAGTCCTTTGTGTTGTTTTGACATGAACCAAGCATGAGAGCATGATTTCTAAAATATTGGCAGTGGGAAGTGCTCTTCACATAGAAAGTTGGTGGTGAAAGAGTAAATTAACAGAAACCCCAGAAGTCTCATAACATATCGTCAAAATGATCTGATAGCCGGGAGAAGTGAAGGGAGAAGGGGCGAGGGTGGAGTGCCATCCACAGATCTGCCATGGCATAGGTCTGCAATTCCACAGGCCAAAATGCCACACGAATTATGAATGTAACACCCATCAGAATCTGCAGTCCAAACTGCTCATACAGAAAACAATGTCAGGTTTACTTGGAAACGCTCATGGTCTTGACTTAATGGGTTTTTTTTATTGTATGAAGTGTGGTGTGGTATTGTAATGAATAAGTTATTTCTGGTCTCAACAGCGAGTTTTTTGTGTGAAATATTCATTATATTTCTTACTCATTTTAGTTAACAACAACAGTTTGTTTTTGATGTTTTTTACCTAGATACCTATGGTAGATTCTGAAGGCCCGACCAGCACAGGTTTATATACTGGTCAGGCATCTGCTTCGGTCTTTTTTCCTCTTTTTGTTTAAAGCAGATATCTCATAGCGTATATGGATCCGTCCGCATGCTTTGATCAAACTGATGCCACCTTGAAACTGCAACTGAAAACTTTACGTGAAGTTGAGGCTGTACATTTAGTTTGGTGAGATTGAACCACTTTTTTAATTTTTCATTTTTTACTCATTTTAAGGAGCTGTTTGGTTTGTTTTGAGCCCATATGTTTTGTTTTGGATAATCAGGTAGTTTTTTTTTTGTTTGTTTGTTGTTGTTTTTAACCATTGCTGATAGTGATACCTTCTTCTTCTTCCAAAGACAACATATTTATGCTTTTATGATGCAAGCATTGATACAGAAGTGCACAGTTGATATTTGCAAAATATGCCAAGAAAATATGTATGGATAATAATTTACATTTTTAATCAGAAGCAAAACAAAATCATACGACCAAGGGTTTTATCTGTCTCTCCTCCCGTTGTTGTTGGGTTTTTTTGTTTGTTTTTGTTTTGTTTTGTTTTTTGATTGTTTTGAATTTTACATAGTCTGAACAAGATACGAGATAAACTTTTTGTTTTTTTCTTTGACTGATAGAGTTATCAGCTCTGAAATGCCTTTTCGTGGTTGGCGGGGCTTTCGTTGATTTCATTTTATTCCAACCTGCCCCACCCCTCACCCCCTCCCCCTTCACTCACTCTCTCTCTCTCCACCCTTATGCAATTTGCTTAACTCACTCCGGACGAATAGTTCTCTCCCTTGCTTTTCCCTACAGACCACCCATTTGTTAGGGTCAGGAAAAAAATAACAAAAATGCAAAACAAAGTAACTGAATCAAACTCACTGTACTTGACCCACTGACCCCTCTTCCACGTCATGTGAACGCCCACCCCCTCCCTCTTCACTGCTCTCAGAAGCTGAATCACTATCAGTACCTACTTGTTGGTAGTTTTCTTCACTGCAGATACTTTATTCAACGTCTTCATCATCCTTGTCGATGTCAAAACTTTCAGTTTGAAGCATTTCAGTCACTTCAGCAGCGGTAAAAGCCGCTGTTGTGATCTAGTTTGCTCCAAAAATCTCCACTTGTATCGCCTGCGACGCCATTTTCGATATGTATGCAGATTAGCTTGTTGTGTGGGGTCCTGAACTCGCTGGCTCGCTGTGGAGTGTGTTGTTACGGAATCTCATGAAGAAACTTTCCATTAGACCCTTGACATGTTCGCAATGCCCAGTGCAGCTGCGACTGTTATGCTACGCCATGAGGAAAACAATGGAAAAAATTTTAATTGTCGAAACCGCTATAGCGTTCCGTCATCTGGAACGCTACCTTATCTCAGGAATACTATTGTGTTCCATTGTTCGGAGTGAGTTAAAGGAAGTGCAGTGGCTAGAAACAGGCATTGGACTTTTGATACAGTATTCATCAGTGGTCAGGGTAGCGGTTGGAGGCCCGGTTATGGCATAACGTCCTTTGGAAAGTCACTTTATTATGATTTCTTTTTTTTTTTTTTTTTTGCTCACTCCATCCTGGTGTAAATGGGTTACCTGACTTTGGTTGGGGGGAGGTAAAAATGGGAGGAAGGAGAGGACTGGGCGTCACCTTCCAATGCGGAGCCCTTCACACAGTGTATATGAATTTACTGCCCCCTGTGGCCATTCAAGGCTATTCCAATGCGGAGCCCTTCACACAGTGTATATGAATTTACTGCCCCCTGTGGCCATTCAAGGCTATTCCAATGCGGAGCCCTTCACACAGTGTATATGAATTTACTGCCCCCTGTGGCCATTCAAGGCTATTCCAATGCGGAGCCCTTCACACAGTGTATATGAATTTACTGCCCCCTGTGGCCATACAAGGCTATGGACCTTTAACCTTTTAAACGTGTCAACTCCCTCTCTTTTCTCCCTTCCCCTCACTATCAAAGGGTCGTCTATTTTTAGCACAGTCTGTCGTCTTCCACCCTCTCCCCGTTTCTATCATTGTAAATCAGGGTTCTTTATCGTTCTTTATCGTTGTTGTTGGAGAAAATTTTGGCAGGGACAATTATTCTGCTTGTTTATTTTCTGACATATTTTTGTCAGGGACTTTTTTTTTTTTTTCGACAGAAATTTGCTGGGGACTTTTTTTCTGACAGAAATTTGCTGGACAGAAATTTGCTGGGGACTTTCTGACAGAAATTTGCTGGGGAGACAGAAATTTGCTGGGGACTTTTTTTTCTTACAGAAATTTGCTGGGAACAGAACTTTTTTTTTCTGACAGAAATTTGCTGGGGACTTATTTTTTTTCTGACAGAATGACGTTAAAGACTATTCTTGTTGCTGTGGATTCTTTTTAGGAACACCAAGTGGTGGTGTAACGTGAACAGAATGTTGCTTAATATACAAGAGTATTCAAGTGATCCAAGGGGTGTTGGAGGGAGTATACCTGAGTTTTATGTTGTTATTTATTGTTATTTTATTATTCCTTGAATTATTTGTAATGCACTGTGGGGGGGTAATAATTATGTATGTTTATAATTCACACGGGTGTGAGTGACTGATTTTTGTAGAACTGAAAAATTTGCGGTGAGGACCACTGAAGTGTGTCTTAATACTAAAAAAAAAAAAAAAAAAAAAAAAAAAAGTAAAATGGGGGAAAATGAGTTAGTTGCCAAAATGCCTGTGTGGAAATTTGTGTGATAAAGAAATATTCCCACCTATGTTTTCACTTTTGTTGTTGTTGTTGTTGTTGTAACTTTGTCATTTTATAGTAAGAATACGTAAACAACATCCAGAATAATTATATATGTGCTTATTTTTATTGCTTTTCAATACAAATAGTGAACACAATTACAGGTACATTCTTTTACATACAGAGTCATGATTAACTTTCACCATTTCTTCTGGAAATTCTGTTTTGATCTTTTTGATTTTTTGGGGGTCTTATTTACAATATTGATCTATTACAATTGCATAGTTATGATTTGTGCAGCAGACCATAACAATAATTTAACATTGTTTGTCAGGGTTTGTCGTTGTCTTTTATCATCATTGTTGTCTTATTTATTTTTTTTATTATTTTTTTAAAATTATTATTATTACTACTACCTTTTTTAATATTATAATTATTATTTATTTATTTATTTCTGTAAGCTTATCTATTATTTATTCCCCTTTTTTTTTTCTTCTCAAGGCCTGACAAAGCGTGTTGGGTTACGCTGCTGGTCAGGCATCTGCTTGGCAGATGTGGTGTAGCATATATGGATTTGTCTGAACGCAGTGACGCCTCCTTGAGCTACTGAAACTGAAACTGTCGTTGTCACTTTCATAAAAGAAGTGTTAGAAAAATACCATGTTTCGCTGTCGTGTCATTCATTTTGGGTGAAGGATTTGAATGTTTCTGTTTATTTTAATCAAAAAAGGCGGTGCTCAGTACACTGCTGGAATATTGGTGGCGCATCGTTCATATGCTTCTTTAATTGTTGTTGCTTTTTAATGTGCACAGTGGAAGAGAAAAAAATCAAGAAAATTGATACTTAAATGCTTCGTTTAACTTTTCTTTTCTTTTTTCAAATTAATATTTTTGTTGTTGTTGGTTTTGTCTCTCTTTATGTCTTTGTAGATAGAAGAATTGATCTGAAATTGGTACGAGACTGAGAGTTTTGATTTAAATGAAAGAATGAGATAGTTCCTGCATTACTTTCTACTAACTTTTTCATTTTTTGCTTTTCTGACTTTTGTATTTGTATTTCTTTTTGTCACAACAGATTTCTCTGTGTGAAATTTGGGCTGCTCTCCCCAGGGAGAGCGCGTTGCTACACTACAGCACCACATATTTTTTTGTATTTTTTCCTGCATGCAGTTTCATTTGTTTTTCCTATCGAAGTGGATTTTTCTATAGAATTTTGCCAGGAACAACCCTTTTGTTGCCGTGGGTTCTTTTACATGCGCAAGTGCGTGCTGCACATGGGACCTTGGTTTATCGTCTCATCCGAATGACTAGCATCCAGACCACCACTCAAGGTCTAGTGGAGGGGGAGAAAATATTGGCCGCTGAGCCGTGATTTGAACCAACGCGCTCAGATTCTCTCGCTTCCTTGGATGACGCAATACTTTTAGGCCATCACTCCACATTTGCGTCTAAAGAACAGATTTCCTCCTGATCTTGTTTTCCTCTTCTATTCAGTTGTTCAGTTGGTAGTATTTCATTGCTTTTATGAAAGTGCAACTATGGTGTTTTCTTTAAATATGTTACCCTGATTATTCTATGCTGAAAAGATTGTATGTAATCACTATAATGTATTATACATGAAATTACATATATATACATGAAAGTGAGGCTGTTGAATTGTTGTTTGTGATAAATCATTTAGACATGATTTGTGTGTGTGTGTGTTAGTGTGTGTGTGTGTGCGTGTGTGCGCGCGTGCATGTGTGCCAGCGTCATGCACTGAGGCTTAAAAGGCTAAAGAGAACAGTCTCTTGTGAGTGTGTTGATTATTTTCTGTGTCCGTGTCCATATGCCTTATGGACTGTGCTTGTAACTTTGATGTGCTTTGTGTCATTCAAATCTCACATGTATATATCGACAGCCTCTTCAAATAATACCATACTGACAGAGAGGGAGAATTTATGCATTCACTTTTTATTTTTTTAACAAAAATAATATTCATTTACATAGCATAACAAACAATATCTGTCAAACTATCACAAATCTGTCTTTCAACCTCTGTAGGTAAAAAAAACATAGCATAATAATTATATCATAGTTTGTAATCATTTAAGCAGCAGTTTGTAATGTTTTTAAGTAGCATAATAAGTTACTACACACAAACATTTATTTTTTACCTTGGAACACTTGTAATAAATATTGAACTCAAAAGCATGTTATGTACACAAATTTATAAATGTATGATGAGTTAATACACACACAGATTGTATGAAGTCGAGAGCAAGTTGAGAGAAATTGGTCCTGTGTGGTTGGCTAGGCTGTAAGCAACACTGATAATAAATTTAAAGAATGGGTCAACGATTCTTCTGTTGAAAATAGTAAACATTTCTGTCCAAAGACAGAACATAATCTTGATCGTATTGTACTGTATTGTTTTGTATTGTATTACCCTGTCTTTGTCATAATAGATGCAAACCGATAGGCCTAGTTTGCATCAGTTTGACATGGTAAGTATATGTAACACCAAACATGGAGTATAATACAAACTCCTCCTCTCTGTGTAAAACTTTGGGCTGCTCTCCCCAGGGAGAACATGCCTTTACGATGCAACACCATTCACATTTTTTTAAAAAATATTAAAAAAAAAAAAAAAAATCTCTTCTTTTTTATTTTTCTGTCTGCATTTGTTTTAGTATACATGGATTTTTCATAAAATTTTGCCAGAAAAAAAAACAAACTTTTTTTCCATGAGTAATTTTACATGCAATAAGTGCAACCTACAGATGGGGCCTGAGTTAAACATCTCATTCGAATGACTGATGTCCAGACCACCACTAAAGCCTGGAGTCTAGTGGAGGAGGAGAAGAAAATACTGCCTGTGATTCTGCTGTGCCTGTGATTCCCACTGGCTGTCACCGCTGTCACCCTGCCTCCTCACACCACACATCGACAGTGGAAAAGGTCATATGAAAGGAAAGTGAAGAGAACCTTTATTCATGATTCCCTCAAATGTCACCCAACAAAATTCCATGCTTTTTTTTTCTGGACCATTTAGACTGAAATGTTTCCACACCAAACACACAGCCAAAGTGAATCTAAAATTCACTTGCTGCACCGCTGATAGAGGCAAAAAGTGACTGGTAGATATATCGTTATCAATGTTGAATTTTTCATCTTTTTTTCTTGTTGTTTGTATCAGCATCCTGTATAAAAATAAATAAATAAATAACCCAATGCATTAAGTTCTCAGTTTTATTGTCAAGGTCTTTATTAAAATTCTAAGGCTTTTCCAGAGCCTGAAGTGCAGGGCAAAATATGTTTTTCCAAAACCTTTCCCAGCCCACTGTGCCACATGATTTTCAACCTGGTTTTTGGCTCATGAATGAATTTTTTTTTTTTTTTTTGGGGGGTGGGTGGGTGGGGGAGGCGGTTGGTTGCTTTGTTTTTCAAAGTCCATTTCCCCTCCCTTCCCCATCCCCCTGCTTTTCCTGGGCTTTTTCTTTTATCCGCTATTCAAGTTACAAAGATGGACAATAAAAAATCCTGAGCAAGAACAAATTTTCCCATATGTTAACGATCCTGATTTCTTGCAGAAACGGAACTGGTCAAATGTTCAGCTGTCTGTCAGTCCGTTCCACGCACGGTTGTGTCGATACAAGTCGAAGGCGAGGATAGGGTTGGCTGTTGTAAGACTCTCTGTGATTGGCTGAATTCCTGTCACCGTCAGGTCAGGTAACTCCTGCTGTAATTCAGGGGAGAAGAACTCCATCAGGTCTGGTTCTTTCCCGATGGGAGCCTGAAAGAAAAGTGAGTTCAGATACTGATGAGCAAAGGACCTTACATTTTTGCCCAATCATGAGTTATTGTCAAAGATCCTTTTCACAGAATGGTGTGTATCATTAGAATCTTTAGCCACTGACGTGAGATTTTAAACCAGACACCTCGTTGAAAGGATTATGGAAATATAATCATATGCTGTTATGCGCAACAGAATCAGAAAACAGAGAGAAAGAATGACATTAATTCAACAATCTAACAAAATCAGTCAAAAGAAAAGAAAAAAAAAGACATATTTTACCATCTTCTTTAAATTGCAAGTTCAGTTTATGACAAAAGAGACTTGTGTTTCACTACTCAGACTCCGTTCTTGGCAAGAAAAAAACAACCCAACAATCATTAGTTGTCTGCAGTGCATTTGATACTGCCAGTGATATTTAGAATGACTGTTGAAAACTAATCCTGAACTGGGTCTAATTTGAAGTATTTGTATTTGTAGTTCTTTTTATCACAACAGATTTCTCTGTGTGAAATTCGGGCTGCTCTCCCCGGGGAGAGCGCGTCGCTACACTACAGCGCCACCCATTTTTGGGGTATTTTTTCCTGTGTGCAGTTTTATTTGTTTTTCCTATCAAAGTGGATTTCTCTACAGAATTTTGCCAGGAACAACCCTTTTGTTGCCATGGGTTCTTTTACGTGCGCTAAGTGCATGCTGCACCCGGGACCTCAGTTTATCGTCTCATCCGAATGACTAGTGTCCAGACTACCACTCAAGGTCTAGTGGAGGGGGGAGAAAATATCAGCGGCTGAGCCGTGATTCGAACCAGCACACTCAGATTCTCTCGCTTCCTTGGAGTACGCGTTACCTCTAGGCCATCACTCCACTCCAATAAACAAGCAAACAAACAAAAAACGTGCTGTCATTAGTGACTACCTTAACGGAGGAGGGTTTGGGTGAGGGCGCCCGGAGTTGTATCCCTTTCTCCATGGTCTGGCAGAGGTCATCAAGGGGCACCTTGACATCCACCAGGTCAGAGAACAGCCCTGACTGCATCCCAATGTTCACTCTGGACGAGGCCTGCAAAGCACCAGATTACACTGTAGCATTATCATCAAAGAATTAACTCTTTAACCGCCATAGGTGACTTTAGTTGACTGGACAGTGCACCCCCATAGGCGACTTTTGTCAACATTGAGGGTCATGTTGATAAGACCATTTCTGACTCACTTGTGTAAACAAAGTGAGTCTTTGTTTTAACCCGGTGTTCGGCTGTGTGTGTGTGTGTGTGTGTGTCCGTGGTAAACTTAAACACTGACATTTTCTCTGCGAATACTTTGTCAGTTGACACCAAATTAGGCATAAAAATAGGAAAAATTCAGTTCTTTCCAGTCATCTTGTTTAAAACAATATTGCACCTCTGGGATGGGCACAAAAAAATAAAGAATGAAGCCTGATTATATGCAAACTGCATTTACTGTTATATTTATATTTTTTGTATTCTCTAAACTTGGCACTTTGATCTGATATTCTGACCCAACAACTAGAGCAGTCATTATCATTTTTTTGTTCAAACAGGAACTTCTTTTGCTAAGCATGGAAGTTTTATTTATTTTGCAAACGTTTTGATGCAGACAGTAAAGAAGGGAAATTACTCTGTAATTAATGCTAGGGGACGTAATTTATCACAAGTGAGTCTTGAAGGCCTTGCCTCTCTTGTTCAATTTGTAACAAAGCTGGCCACCTGCAGCCAGTTTCCCCACCAATAGAACGATGACTAACCTTTGCCCCCCGACCGTGTTTCAAGTGCATAAGTCCATTGTGTTGTTTTCACATGAACGGAAGCCTGCGACTGAGAGCATCGTTTCTAAAACATTTGGCGCTGGAAGCGTTTTTTCACAAAGAAAGTTGGCGGTGAAAGAGTTAAAACAGATTAACTGTCCCATGGCCTTTTATCTGCCACTGGAGGACAGTGATTTCATATGTATGCATTGTGTCCAGGGCTTGGCATAGATAGGCAAGGCCCAATCCTCTCCTGCTGTTACAATAACCTTCCCTGACACCTACCAATTCACACCTGCAGTGAGGAAAATCAGAGTAATGTGCCTTTCCCACAGACTTCTTCTTCTGCGTTCACTCGTATGCACACGAGTGGGCTTTTACGTGTATGACCGTTTTTACCCCGCCATGTAGGCAGCCATACTCTGTTTTCGGGGGTGTGCATGCTGGGTACGTTCTTGTTTCCATAACCCACCGAATGCTGACATGGATTACAGGATCTTTAACGTGCCTATTTGATGTTCTGCTTGCATATACACACGAAGGGGGTTCAGGCACTAGCAGGTCTGCACATATGTTGACCTGGGAGATCGTAAAAATCTCCACCCTTTACCCATCAGGCGCCGTCACCGTGATTCGAACCCGGGACCCTCAGATTGACAGTCCAACCGCTTTAACCACTCGGCTATTGCGCCCGTCATTTCCCACAGACAATGCCTAAACTGGACCTTGAACCCTGATCACTGTCCAATGCCTCTCCGACTCTGCCACAGTGCTTTTATAAGGAAACAAGTGCTACTTAATATAATTCACAAAATATGTAGAGAGCAGGGTGGTATAAGGAGTGTAGGACTGTGAACAGTTTTATCAAGTTAGCCGAGACCTCTTCCAGTCCCAAGGAATGGGGCCAACAAACAAACCACATATGCATGCGCCACACTGCATCAGCATACCGCATCACCCCCCATACCGCATCAGCAGACCGCATCACCCCAACAGCTGGGCACAGAGGCTGCAGCAGGTGCACTGACCAAAGACAAGAGAGGGGCAGGGTGGTGGGGGGAAAGGGAGCAAGGGGTTGGCCTGACATCAAACAGCAGTGAACTGCGAGGAGAGCGGAGAGGGAAGTGGGGGGGTTGAGTGGTTGGAAGGAAAGAGGAAGTGATCAGAGCCAGGTTGGATGTGCTGACGTGAGACATTTTACCTGCAGGCACACTACACACTATAAATTATATAGAAGGGTGGAGTAGAGTATAATATTACAGTAAAAAAAAAACCACCCAAAAACCCAAGAGATGTAAGAACTGAGATCAGCTGAAACAATATACGGATCACTCAGTTGTAACTCTCATATCAAACACTGCTGTCATATGCCACGGTATTGCAAACATGTGCTAATGATACGTAATAATTTCACTTCCAGTTCTATACGCTTTATGCACATTTGATTTGTTCTGTGTTGTAAAATTAATGGATTACAATATGTCATGTGTGCACAGGAGACACAGGTTATTATAATTAAGCAAACTTCTAAGCGCTTTCTCAGTATTTCCACATTACACTTGATCAAAAACATGTGTACACAGAAACAGATCTATCTCTAGACACAGAGACATGTATACACACAGACATCCACACACAGATCATACAGACATCCACACACACATCACATAATAAAGATTCAAAGATATAGTCAACATGCACGACATACACGACATATGATATAAACAAAAAGTCAAAATATTCAACTGCAGACACACTCTGACACACAAACACAGATGCGCAAGCACGCATGCACACACACACACACACACAGACACACACCACACAGTCTCACCTTCTCTTGAATCTCAGTCCTTTTTCTGTCACACGTTTTCAGCTTCTGCGATACAGCACCCCACGTGTCCAGTCGCTTCCCTTTAACACTCTTCAGCTCCTCACTGATCTTCAATGCTGAGTTGAACTCCGGTCGAGCCAGAGGATTCTCCACACTGGAGTCATAATCCTGTTTTTCTTCTTGTCCATCATCAAAGGGGAAAACATAGTCACTGCGTTTAGGTTGGTAAGGGGCTTCCCTGATGACTCTGACTACAGGCTCTGATTTCTCCTCTGGGGTGAAAAACTCGAGCCCTTTCACAGGTGTGAGTCGGCTGGGACTTCGGGACGGAGAACGACTGCAAGGACTGCCAGAAGGTACAGGGCGACACCTGGTCGGACTTGTTTTCCGAGGCAGATGTGGAGAATTGCGACGGTGTGAGGGGGATGTGCTGTGGACTCGTGGAGGAGTCTTTGGGAGGGTGTCTAAACCTGCAGAACACTCAAAGGCCTTCATGAGCTCCATGCTTGAGACTTCTTCATCGCAGGCATCATATGCCTTGGCAGGCTTGTGCCGCACTATTTTTGCGGTGATGGGTTTTTTGTGGTGGTGTGAACTGGAGTACTCACTTGTGATGCTTTTCACACAGTGATCCACCGAAGTGTGTGCTGTCTTGCTGCCTTGGGTTCCTGCAGTCGACCTCTGTGGTGCAGAGGAAACAGGGGACTTGGAACCAGAAAGTTTTGAGTCTCTACCATCATCACCGTCAGTGTATCGCCCAGGCCGGTAAAGCTTTTGGCTGATGGCAGAGAAACTTCTGGGCATCCACTCTTCTTCCTCCTCAGCAGCAGCAGCTTTGCTGACATTGTCCGTGCCGCCTATTCCCTCACAAGTCGTGACATTCTCTTTGTTCCCAGGCTCTGTCACAGACATCTTGGAAGGAGGGGAAGTGCGCGTTCCTGGCGCAAACCGAACCCTTTGTCTCCCTTTCCGCTCGCCTTCACCACACCCGTGGTCCTTCCCAGTGTCCTCTGCTTGAGTGCGTCCCAGGGACTTCTCTGGAGTGATGGCTAACAGCGGATCTGGTTTGAACCGAGACAGGATGTCCGGCGTATGAAACACTGAAGGAGCGGGCGCTTTGCTGACAGGTTGAGCATCTCCATCTGCTTGTTGTTTGAAGATGTCAGTGGGAGTCTCAGTCCATGAGGAAAACGGCTGTTTGAGGGAAGTGATGTTATTGTTCTGTGTGTCCTTCATTTTCCGTTGTTGACACAGTCACTTTCAGTCAAACAAAAAGATTCCCAAAGTCTTATAGGACTGTTGCATTGGTTATCAAGACCTCTGTTGTACACCAGCGATGCTGGATTCTGGAATCTTGTTATGGAACCTGTATAACAGAATATGTTCTCATTTACAATGTGAAAGCATATACTGATACGTGTATGAAAGAAGTCTGTTAAATTACCAACATTTATAATCATTTTGTCAGAATACATAAACGCAGTACATTTCTAAGAAGACAAGAAAAAATATATGCATGTAATGTATGCAATCATCATGCACATATGATCACACAATGACATTTTTTTCCCCTCTATGCATGCACATTTTAAATTTTATGCTGCACATATTCACAATGGAAACAGTAGTAATATTAATAGTACATTAGTTTGGCTGATGTCATGTGTCTTCAGACCCTTTTAAAGCTTAATATCAAGCCCTTTCTCAATATGCTATGGTTGTTTTTACATTTATCAAGTGGTTTTCATGCAACTGCATTACTTTAAAGTTCAATATCCTGAAATCTAAATCCAGTTGTTTCAAATATTGCTTCAGTTGGGGTAGATATCAAAAGGATTTTTGAGGACCAGTATCAAGTTTATGTTAGGTACACTTCATTTCAAAATCTTTCATTTCCTGTTATGCTGCTGGTCAGGCATCTGCTTGGTAGATGTGATGTAGCGTATATGGATTTGTCCGAACGCAGTGACGCCTCCTTGAGCTACTGAAACTGAAACTCATTTCCTGAGCTTAAAATCTATCTGATGAGTATAATATTAATCTTGACAATGACACATGCTTTTGTTTTGCTCTCTGATTTCCCTTCTCAATGACTCATGTAAATAATGAAATGACTGAAAAGGTAAAATCATATCACAAAACCAGTATAATTATAATCTCTTAAAAAACAACAACAAAAAAACCCCACGAGAATTAGTAAATAATGTGCCTGAATTTTTGTCAGAAAATACAGTTCGGTATGACATGAATAACTGCAACAATAAGAATTATCAGATCCATTTTATTATGTCAATAAAATGCATCTCAAGTCAAATCAATGCACAACAGACGCTGGAACAAACATGATCAAAAAAGTTAAATGCACTGGTGAGGAACGTCGATTTTCAGGTAATTATAATTTATATGTTGTTGCTGTTGTAGAACTGTTGTAGCTTTTGTTAAAATAAGATTTCGTAAAAGAATGGAAATAAAGCGTCGGTAACTGCGGTTAAGTCTTACTTTAGCATCCTAAAACCTGATGGATGGTACAACAGGATGCAAACGTTCACTGTCAGACTTAGCCATCACAATATCAGTCGCCAAGGAAGCGTGTATCAACTTGCAACTCGCTTTGCTGACACCCAACGACATTTAATTAATGGGGGATTACATCCATCAGTATCATACATGGGGAAGTATGCAACAGCAGGTGGGGATTAACGCTTGTCTAACAGCTTATGACCTCAACCGAACAGTAATTATGACGTCGTTGATTGCGTAAAAGACTCACCTTACCAAACTAAAGTCACCGATTTGTTTATGCCGCCATGTATAAAAGGAGAGCGGAAATGGTCAGCGCGCATGCACTACAAAGTTACACAAACCAAGATGGCAGCAAGCGGTTGTCTCAAGAAACTTTCGCCTGCTACGAAAGCAGTTTTCCAGCTTTTTCAAGTAAGAGTGGTTGCATTAGCTATCTTTTTGGTTATGTTTAGCCTTTGTTATAATCCTGTTCGAGCTTGAATGCAGTATGTATTCCCAATATTTTTGTTTCTGCTTGTATTTGCAAATGGAAGCGATTTGCTTCACAGTGTGAAGTCACTTTGAGGGCACGTCCTTGGCCTTCGATTTGTGGAAGTGAACTTACGGAAAGTGGACAACGAACATTCTTAGCCCATATTAAATTAAAATGCAACAAAATACACTTTCATAACATGGTGAATCCAGTTCGGTATTTTGCTGCTTTCAATGGTGAAATTGGGGAACAGTGCACACGGTGTTACACAATCTGGGATCAGTGTTGGCCAAGTGACAACAGAGGTTGCATAAATCGCATATGTAATGATATGACTTTGGCTTGAAACAGTGTTTCATTGGGGAACGACTATTAAACTAAATTGACTTGTATTGAAGGATTCGCATTTAAAAATCGCACACACACACACACACACACACACACACACACACACACACACACACACACACACACTGGCGGCTTCTCACAGGAACGTTTCATAAGATTATTTTTTGGTCCAGATGTAAAATGTCTTTTTATGCACACCACTTAGAAACAGATCATACTCTAATTTGAGTGCATGCAAGTATGAAAATTATGTATTCATGCAACCTGACAATAAGACTAAGAACTGTATGATATTCATGCATTCACACTCCCACACTTTGAACTCTGGAAAACCTTGCTCAGTTAAAAACAAAAAAGAAAAAGGAAAAAAGTAATTGACTCTGAAGAGTGGAAAACGTTAGCATTTTTGTGTGTGTGTGCATCATTCTATTGTTTATTCGAACATTAGAGAGAAGATATTGAACAGACATTGATCATTTCATGTGTTGTAACTGATCAGTAAACATTGCATGCGTGCACGAGTACACACACACACACACACACACACACAACACACACAAACACATGTACACAAATTTGAACTGTAGGAATGTTTTTCTTATTGTTTTAAAAACAAAACAAAAAAAACAACAATACTAACAGTGTTACAAATGTATTTCATTAATTGACACTGAAATGCGGAAAGTGATGGCAGCATTTTTGTGTGTGTGTGTATCATCATATTGTATTCAGAAAAGGTTCATGACAGATATTAGATATTTTCATCTGTTACTGAAACTGTCAGTAATAAACACTATGCACACACACACATACAGGCACAATCCCCCCCACCCCCTCCACACACACACACACACACACACACACACACACACACGCATATTCACACATGCAGGCACACAGACACAGGCTGACTCACTCTCTCTCTCTCTCTCTTTCTCTCTCTTTTCTCACTCACTCACTCACTTACTCACTCTGTCTCCAAGGTATTTATTTGTTCCCTCTCACTCAGTTATAGAAAAAAAAAGAAAAGAAGAAAACTTTGTCTCCAGGATAACTCTTTCTCTCTTAACCAATATAGAAGCTGGTCAGTGAATGTTCTTCCTGTTGTTTTCTTCCAGGCCAGATGTGCGCAGACTGCAGCTGCTGCCGCGACTCAGCCTGCCCCTCGTATCAAGAAGTTTGAAATCTACAGATGGGTAAGTCAGGCGTACACTCTGATACACCATAAGGTTAAAAAAAAAATTGTTGTGTTGCTTGGTATGTGTAATCTTTCTCCAGACCTGTTTTTGTTTGTTTTTTGTTTTTGTGTATGTTAGCCGCTCATCCAAAATCTCATGAACACAGGTGCATTTGTGCTGATTTTTTTCGGAGTCTTGATGCTGGCAGTCTGCATGGAACTGTAAACTTTCCAAGCTGTCAAAGTTAGGCCATCACCATGCTGCAGTGGGTTGTTTATAGTGTGTCATTATCAGTTTATGAGAGAAAATTCTCTTGAGGTGCACTTGCCAGTAACATACAATTCAGCAGACAGGTCATCTGTGTTAATGTTTAATCATTCAAGAGATTGTGTACAGTATGCAGCATACACAACTTCCATGCATCAAAGCTAACACAGTTTGCAGGTTGTGCAGTCAGATGTTTTTTTTTTTATCATGAGTGCATGAAAAGATTTTAAGGACTTATTCAGTTGCTGAAGTACTCCCTTTAAACTGTAAAGTCATTATTAGCTGTCACTACTGGTGATTGAAGTTAGAGATTAGACCACTTGGGGAGGGGGGGGGGGGGAAGGGGGGGGGGGAATTGCTTGAGGACCGGCACTCTAGAGGAGATCAGACTAGTTGTTTTGTTTTGTGTTTTATTCCTTGTCTATGCCTATGAGCGATGGAGTGTGCCTCAAAGAAATGTGTGGTTGGTTGTTACAGAATCCAGACAGGCAGGGAGACAAGCCTCATGTGCAGACCTATGAGATCGACCTGAACCAGTGAGTGGAGTTGTTTTCACTTGTATCTGACAGGGGCTGTATTTGTGCATTTGAGACTAAGCACATACTAATTCAGTGAAAACTGAATGAATTGTAAAACACTAATTATTTTTCTAAATAATGTATAGTTTAAACCATATCCACAGTAAGTGCTTTGTTTTAGCTTTCCAGACTTTAGGGTCTTTTTTAAGCAGATATCAAGTCTAAATGATCCTTCTTGAATGTAAATGGGAAGCTTGCAAAGTTTTTTTCATCCTGCCCTTGGGAGGGGGGGGGGAGAAGGAAAAAGAAGGGGTTTGTGGGAGAGCGTAACAGGAAAATCAACCATTACAAGCAACGCACTTGAAATGTAAGTCAGAAGCATGGTACATAATTGTGTGAAGTACAACAGTATCATAGTAACATGTTTAGTCATAACTGTCATGGTGATATGTTCAGTCACAAGTGTTGTGCAGATTGTTTGATGTTGCGGACAACTATGGCATGGTTTAATGTTAGAAAACATAATGTCAGATTTTTTTATCAGAAAAAATCATGTTATCACAGGCCTTCTTGAGATGTTTTATTGAAGACAACACTGAAGAATTTATATATATTGAGTCTGAAGCATTGTGCAGATTTGTTTTGTCAAAGGTGTTGTTATATATTGAAGTCACCGGTGTGTTGTGTTGAACAGGTGTGGGCCCATGGTTCTTGACGCCCTCATCAAGATCAAGAACGAGATGGATCCGACCTTGACCTTCCGCAGGTCGTGCCGTGAGGGCATCTGTGGCTCCTGCTCCATGAACATTGACGGAACCAACACACTGGCCTGTCTATAGTCAGTAGCTTTTATCATGTATTTTGAAATTTCGATAGGGGCTGTGGCTGAATTGGTAAGGTGTGATCTTCTGACCCAGTGTTCACCAGTGATCAGGGTTTGAGGTCCCGTTTTGGCACGGTGCTGTCTCCCTGGGAAAGGCACTTTTCTCAGGTTTTCATTACTGCACACTGGTGTGAATGGGTGCCTGTTGGCAAAGATTTTTTTGAACTATGTAAGGAGAGAAGTGGGCTTCGCTTTCCTGTGCCATATTATTGTTAGTAGTAGTAGTACTTTTTTTTTTATATGTATTTATCTATTATTTATTCACCCTTTTTTTTTTTTCTTTTTTTTTTCTCAAGGCCTGACTAAGTGCGTTGGGTTACGCTGCTGGTCAGGCATCTGCTTGGCAGATGTGGTGTAGCGTATATGGATTTGTCCGAACGCAGTGACGCCTCCTTGAGCTACTGAAACTGAAACTGAAACTATGCCATGCCTGAGACGCAATTGCTTTGAAAAGTTATGTGACCTTTATTCTTTTTTTTTTTTTAATTTGTTGTGTGTTTTTTTGTTTTTGTTTTTCATATTTCATTTTCATCAAACTGATAGGTTTGAGCCAGAACATTAAAATCTCTTACTTAGTTTGTAGTGAAAAAGTCCAATTTAAAGGTGAAGGTGCTGATGATGTGTGATTAAAATTGTTGCAAGATGATATGCTTTACACTTACAGTGCTTTTTTCTCTGTTTGATGTTTTGCGTTTTATTAAGTGGGTGTCACATGTAAGTCTGGGAAGGTGATGTCTCTTGTGTGTGTGTGGTGACTCAGTGGTGAATTAGTTTCTTCTGGGTGGGGACTGAAGGAGATAGAGAAAGAGAGAGAAATATACAGGATTTTCATTGATCAGTGCTAATTTTGTGTTTGCAGTGTGTGTGTGTGTGTGTATGTGTGTGTGTGTGTGTGTGTGTGTGTTTGGCATGCATGTGTCTGTGTGTGTGTTTGGCATGCATGTGTGTGTGTGTGTGTAGGTTTGTTTGATGTGTGTGTGTGTCTGGCTGATGTTCTGTTGTGAATTGCTGTAAGAGGTTTGTAAATGTTTTATACAAGTACTATTATATTATGCTGACACTGTATGTTTGTATGTGTGTGTATACAGCAAGATTAACACCAACCTGAAGAAGCCAGTCAAGGTGTATCCTCTGCCTCACATGTACGTCGTCAAGGATCTGGTGCCGGTGAGCTCTTTTGTCTTTTTTTTTTTTTAATTTGTATTTAAAAAAAAATTTAATTGTGATCTTCCAGAGTTGACTTTTCAATTTTTATTCTATTTTTTTCTGTTATAAGTACTTAACATGAGGCTTTCTTCATTGGCAAAATAAAAAGAGACCCACTCATTCTCACTCATAACGCTGATACACACACATACAGATAACCCACGCAGACCCATCCCTCACACACACACACACACGTGCAAAATTTTGTCTGATTTGTTTTGAGTTTTGATGGACGGTTTATGCTCGCTGCACTAATTGATGTGTGTTAACACATCTGGGTTTCTCTTGTGCTAGCGTGCAGTTTATTTTGTGTCAGGTGTCATTTTATGTTTATGTTTGTTCCAGTGTGTGTGCATGTGTGAGTGTGTGTAAGAGCGTGCGTGTACACTAGCATAAGAGTGTGCCCAGCAGTGATTTTTCTTTCAGGCTATCTGTCTGCATAGCTTTACTAATTGTAATCTAACATAGCTAGTTTCTCACCTCGACATTATGTATATTCAAGGCGACGCGGCAGAATTGGTGAGGTGTTGGGACTTCTGATCCAGGGTTCACCAGTAATTGGGGTTTGTGGCCCAGTTTGGGAATGGTGTTGTGTCCTTTGGGAAAGTTACTTTACCCCCCCTACCATCTACCGCCTTCGCACAGGACACTGCGGCCTCCGAGCACACCTGAAGAGTATTGGAGTGGCAGCCACATCCCTATGTGATTGCGGCCAGGCTGACCAGACCCCATCCCATATTCTCCAAGACTGCCCCCTGTATGAGAAGATGCGGCAGCAGTCCTGGCCTGGGGGTGCTGACCTCAACACCAAGCTCTGGGGGACGGCAGCCGATCTTCACCGGACGTCCGAGTTTGTGGCATCCCTCGGACTTCGACCCTGACTGCGTAGCTGTCGAACGCAAAGAAGAAGAAGAAGAAGAAGAAGACTTTACCCCCCCAAGTCCAAGTTTCCTCACCCCACCCGTGTTGTTGGGAAAGGAAAAAAAATGGTGGAAGGAGAGGATTGGGCCCCATTTTTCTTGACACCGTTGATATGAATTCACTGCCCTGATGGCTGTTTAAAGGCTGTTGGACCTTTCATTCACCTTTAACTCTCTCCATACGAACGGCGAAAGAGATGGCGTTAACAGCGTTTCATCCCAGTTACCATCATCAAAATATTGCAAGCGGAACGCTCTTATACTGAAGAGGTGAATGTTAACAAAGAATACCACAGTTCTGACGACGGAAGCTAAAGGTTGGGTCATTCAGACACCCACTGGACATTTGTATTTGTATTTGTATTTCTCTTTTTATCACAACAGATTTCTCTGTGTGAAATTCGGGCTGCTCTCCCCAGGGAGAGCGCATCGCTATACTTCAGCGCCACCCATTTTTTTGTATTTTTTCCTGCGTGCAGTTTTATTTGTTTTTCCTACCGAAGTGGATTTTTCTATAGAATTTTGCCAGGAACAACCCTTTTGTTGCCGTGGGTTCTTTTACGTGCACTAAGTGCATGCTAGCACACAGGACCTCGGTTTATCGTCTCATCCGAATGACTAGCGTCCAGACCACCACTCAAGGTCTAGTGGAGGGGGAGAAAATATCCGGGCGGCTGAGCCGTGATTCGAACCAGCACGCTCGGATTCTCTCGCTTCCTAGGCGGACGCGTTACCTCTAGGCCATCACTCCACTCTGTATACATCCGAGGGGTCTGTGTAGAGGAGAAGAGAGGACTGGCCGTACTGAGTGAGTTAATGTATATTCATAGGTGCTTTGACAGTGCATATTCAGATAGTGACAGTGACACTGTGGAAGCTGTGCTCAGTGCTGTGCTGTGCTGACTGTGGTGTGTGTGTGTGTGGTGATGACTGCTGCAGGACATGAGCAACTTCTACGCCCAGTACCGCTCCATTGAGCCCTACCTGAAGAAGAAGGATGAGGGCTGCACCACGCCCGGCACCAAACAGTACCTGCAGTCCATGGAGGATCGCGCCAAGCTGGTCAGTGGGAGGAGGTGGGGGTGGGGTTGATATATGCTTGGGTGCGAGTGTTTCCATCAATATACAGATTTATGTACTGGAAATTTGAAGGGTTTTTTTTCACTTTATTTTACTCTGTATTATATTGGATTGTATTGCTTTTTGTCTCCACACATTTCTGTGTGTGAAGTTCAGACTGCTCTTCCCTTAGTGAGCACGCATGTGTGTGTGTGTCTGTGTGTGCTTATTGACTGTTTTGTGCAAACAATGAGAGTCGTGTGTGTCTGTCTGCCTGTGTGTATGTGGTAAACTTGAATATTGTCAGTTTCTCCGGAAATACTATGTCTGCCAATACCAAATTTATATTGAAAATAGTGTGTGTGTGTGTGTGTGTGTGTGTGAATCTTCATAGTCATACCAATAATAGGTTGTAAGTCTTCCGCATTAAGCTGTATTTCCGGATCATGGACGGTTGATTTTGTTCAGGATCTGAATCCAGAAAATGTGTTCGAAGACAGCATGGCCTCATTTTTTCCTTGTTAGCAATTAAAAAAAGAAAAAAGAAAAAAAAAATGCTAATTTTGGACAGAACACATACAGCGACCCTAACAACATCATTGATGTGTTTACTGCACATGAATATTTTAAAGTGAATACTGAATTCACTAGAAGGTACGTAAAAGAGAAATTGAATGGGCAGTGGTGTACTAATTTCTGCCGGTAACCGAGCCTGTCGAACACGGATCTCAGCAGATCTGGAGAAAGCAGATACTTATGTACCCAGGCCCCTTCCTAAACAAACACACACAAATTCACATACACATATGCGCATTATGTGCTACTCAAGCACATTAAGCGTAATGCAGCAGGATTACACATACCGAACAAACACACACACACGAACATGAAGTCATCTTTTCTCTGTGCCAGCCTTGCAGGACAGTCTGTACGAGTTCATCTGTATTACTCATAAGAAACAAACACACACAGACACACACACACACACACACACACACACACACACACGAACATGAAGTCATCTTTTCTCTGTGCCAACCTTACAGGACAGTCTGTACGAGTTCATCTGGATTACTCATACGAAACACACACACACACACACGAACATGAAGTCATCTTTTCTCTGTGCCAACCTTACAGGACAGTCTGTACGAGTTCATCTGGATTACTCATACGAAACACACACACACACACACACGCACATGCCCATGCACATGCATACACACAGAGTGTGAACTCATCTTTTTTCCTCTGTGTGTACCTTGCAGGACGGGCTGTACGAGTGCATCCTGTGTGCGTGCTGCAGCACGTCCTGCCCCAGCTACTGGTGGAACTCGGACAAGTACCTGGGCCCCGCCGTGCTCATGCAGGCCTTCCGCTGGATGATCGACTCTCGCGACGACTTCACTGACGAGCGTCTGGCCATGATGGAGGATGGCTTCTCCATCTACCGCTGCCACACCATCATGAACTGCACCAAGACCTGCCCCAAGGTATGGTGACCAGTGTTGTGTTGTGTTGTGTTGTGTTGTATTTTCACCAGCTGTTGCCACACCATCGTGATCTGCACCCAGACATGCACCAAGGTATGGTGACCTGTGTTGTGTTGTGTTGTGTTGTGTTGTGTTGTGTTGTGTTGTATTTTCACCAGCTGTTGCCACACCATCATGAACTGCACCAAGACATGCACCAAGGTATGGTGACCTGTGTTGTGTTGTGTTGTGTTGTGTTGTGTTGTGTTTTCACCAGCTGTTGCCACACCATCGTGATCTGCACCAAGACATGCACCAAGGTATGGTGACCTGTGTTGTGTTGTGTTGTGTTGTGTTGTGTTGTGTTGTGTTGTGTTTTCACCAGCTGTTGCCACACCATCGTGATCTGCACCCAGACATGCACCAAGGTATGGTGACCTGTGTTGTGTTGTGTTGTGTTTGTTTTCACCAGCTGTTGCCACACCATCGTGATCTGCACCAAGACATGCACCAAGGTATGGTGACCTGTGTTGTGTTGTGTTGTGTTCTGTTGTGTTGTGTTGTGTTTTCACCAGCTGTTGCCACACCATCGTGATCTGCACCCAGACATGCACCAAGGTATGGTGACCTGTGTTGTGTTGTGTTTGTTTTCACCAGCTGTTGCCACACCATCGTGATCTGCACCAAGGTATGGTGACCTGTGTTGTGTTGTGTTGTGTTGTGTTGTGTTGTGTTGTGTTTTCACCAGCTGTTGCCACACCATCATGATCTACACCAAGACGTGCACCAAGGTATGGTGACCTGTGTTGTGTTGTGTTGTGTTGTGTTGTGTTTTCACCAGCTGTTGCCACACCATCGTGATCTACACCAAGACATGCACCAAGGTATGGTGACCTGTGTTGTGTTGTGTTGTGTTGTGTTGTGTTTTCACCAGCTGTTGCCACACCATCGTGATCTGCACCAAGACATGCACCAAGGTATGGTGACCTGTGTTGTGTTGTGTTGTGTTTTCACCAGCTGTTGCCACACCATCGTGATCTGCACCCAGACATGCACCAAGGTATGGTGACCTGTGTTGTGTTGTGTTGTGTTGTGTTGTGTTTTCACCAGCTGTTGCCACACCATCGTGATCTGCACCCAGACATGCACCAAGGTATGGTGACCTGTGTTGTGTTGTGTTGTATTTTCACCAGCTGTTGCCACACCATCGTGATCTGCACCAAGACATGCACCAAGGTATGGTGACCTGTGTTGTGTTGTGTTGTATTTTCACCAGCTGTTGCCACACCATCGTGATCTGCACCCAGACATGCACCAAGGTATGGTGACCTGTGTTGTGTTGTGTTGTATTTTCACCAGCTGTTGCCACACCATCGTGATCTGCACCAAGACATGCACCAAGGTATGGTGACCAGTGTTGTGTTGTGTTTTCACCAGCTGTTGCCACGACAATCGTGATCTGCACCAAGACATGCACCAAGGTATGGTGACCTGTGTTGTGTTGTGTTGTGTTGTGTTGTGTTTTCACCGGCTGTTGCCACACCATCGTGATCTGCACCAAGACATGCACCAAGGTAAGGTGACCTGTGTTGTGTTGTGTTGTGTTGTGTTGTGTTGTGTTTTCACCGGCTGTTGCCACACCATCGTGATCTGCACCAAGGTATGGTGACCTGTGTTGTGTTATGTTGTGTTGTGTTGTGTTGTGTTGTGTTTTCACCAGCTGTTGCCACACCATCGTGATCTGCACCAAGACATGCACCAAGGTATGGTGACCTGTGTTGTGTTGTGTTGTGTTGTGTTGTGTTTTCACCAGCTGTTGCCACACCATCGTGATCTGCACCAAGACATGCACCAAGGTATGGTGACCTGTGTTGTGTTGTGTTGTGTTTTCACCAGCTGTTGCCACACCATCGTGATCTGCACCAAGACATGCACCAAGGTATATTAACCTGTATTGTGTTGTATCTTCGTCAGCTGTTATCACACTGACATGAACTACACCAAGATCTGCTCCAAGCAAACCATCTTGATCCTCCCCATATTCTTCTTTGTCTTCTGCATTCATGGGCTACTGCTCCCAAGTTTCCTTGTATGTACGAGTGGATTTTTATGTGTATGGTCATTTTAAAAGCCAAATTGAATTTTTTTTAGAATTCAGTCTGCTAGACTGTTCATGAAAGAAATAGGCGTATATTCAGGTAAATGATGTTAAATTTTCATCACTTTAAAATAATTTTTTTTATGCATTAAGTTCAGTGTTGAATGGTACTGGTCAAGGTTTTTAATTAAAATTTCAAGACTGTTCCAGGCCCTGAATGGCAAAATATATTTTCCCAAGACTTTTCCAGCCCTGGAAATGGTTCTCTCAAGTTTCCGAGACATTCCCAGACTGCTGCAAACACTGTTATATCTCCAGCGCAGTGTTATATCCCCAGTGCAGTGTTGTATCCTCAGAGCAGTGTTGTAAGTTGTGTCCTCAGTGCAGTGTTGTATCCTCAGAGCAGTGTTGTAAGTTGTGTCCTCAGTGCAGTGTTGTATCCCCAGTGCAGTGTTGTATCCTCAGAGCAATGTTTTAAGTTGTGTCCTCAGTGCAGTGTTGTATCCCCAGTGCAGTGTTGTATCCTCAGAGCAATGTTTTAAGTTGTGTCCTCAGTGCAGTGTTGTATCCTCAGAGCAATGTTTTAAGTTGTGTCCTCAGTGCAGTGTTGTATCCTCAGAGCAATGTTTTAAGTTGTGTCCTCAGTGCAGTGTTGTATCCCGAGTGCAGTGTTGTATCCTCAGAGCAATGTTTTAAGTTGTGTCCTCAGTGCAGTGTTGTATCCCCAGTGCAGTGTTGTATCCTCAGAGCAATGTTTTAAGTTGTGTCCTCAGTGCAGTGTTGTATCCCGAGTGCAGTGTTGTATCCTCAGAGCAATGTTTTAAGTTGTGTCCTCAGTGCAGTGTTGTATCTCTAGTGCAGTGTTGTATCCTCAGAGCAGTGTTGTAAGTTGTGTCCTCAGTGCAGTGTTGTATCCTCAGAGCAGTGTTGTAAGTTGTGTCCTCAGTGCAGTGTTGTATCCTCAGAGCAGTGTTGTAAGTTGTGTCCTCAGTGCAGTGTTGTATCCTCAGAGCAATGTTTTCAGTTGTGTCCTCAGTGCAGTGTTGTATCCCTAGTGCAGTGTTGTATCCTCACAGCAATGTTATAAGTTGTATCCTCAGAGCAATGTTGTAAGTTGTGTCCTCAGTGCAGTGTTGTAAGTTGTGTCCTCAGTGCAGTGTGTTGTATTATCGTTGCAGGGCCTGAACCCTGGCCGTGCAATTGGTGAAATCAAGAAGCTGTTGGTCAACTACAACAAGGCGGCTTCCGCCCACTAGGTGCTGAGTGATGTGGGGACTCAGGGACCCGTCACTTTGCAGACGATGCTGCCTGCCTGCCCAGCTCTGTTTCTTTGTTTCTGTAGCCGTGGATGTGGGGACAAAGAGCGGTGGCAGAACATGGTGTAACAGGGAATGAATTAAAGAATTTTTATTCATTATTCTTTTTTTTCTTTTTTTTTTCCTCATGCCATATTGATGTTTATTGTTAGCGCTATGGGCTCCTGTACTTAGGAGGTGGAGCGCGCGCACACACTGAGTATTGACACGTGATCATCTTTGTTAGTGTTAGGTGGACATTGTACAGCAGGACTTTGAAGGCTTGTTGGGCAGGGATTCCCCCCTCATTCAGTTTTCATGCATGGACCAGGGCGGTATTCCTTCATGTTGATGTCCAGATTTCATGCATTGACTAAGCATGTATTGCCCCATGTTAATGTCCAGTTTTCATACAGTGAGTAAGCCTGTATTCCATGTTAACGTCCAGTTTTCAAACAGTGACAATGCCTGTATTTGCCCATGTTGATACCCAGTTTTCATACAGTGACTGGGGCTGTATTCCCCCATGCTGATGTCCAGTTTTCACACACTGACTAGGCTGTTGATGTACTGTCTTTATGCAGTGATTAAGCCTAGTTGTCCAGTTATCATGCTGTGGCAACGCCTGCATTTCCCTCATGTTGATATCCAGGCCTTTGGTTCTCTTTGTGCTTTAGAAAAACCAAGAAACAGATGTGCACTGAAGATGGCATAAATTAATGACGGTTCAGTTTTGCAGTATCAGAATAAAAAGAATTTGCTTTGTTTTCTGAAAGACAACTGGATTTGCAGCATGACCTAGAGGTGCCAGCCATACCCACCCACTCTTGGTGCTGCCAAGTAACTTGGCAAAAACATTATGAAGGGTTTAAAAACAAACCAAAAAGCGATTTCACTGTGAAACCGTTACAAATGGATTTCGAGGTTGGCACATGGGTACTTGCAGAAGCTTTCTAAAATAACTGCTTGATGTGCAGCATCTTTGATATGGTTGCGCATCAAAAAGTGGACCAGTGGGAGTGGCAGGTTCAGATCTGGGCCTTGACACCAAATTTCCCTGGGCCTGTAGGATGTGGGACAAAAGCTCACTGAGAATGTAAAGAAAAGTAGTGTATTGTCGGGGAGAACACGCTGTGATTTTATGTTTGAATGCCAATGCTGTCGTTTTTGTAATGTGGCCATGTCTTGTGCATTGTTAGTGAGCTTTTGACAGGTGGCGATGTTTACTCTAACCCAAGAATTTGTCATCTTGATATGAGATGTTGTATTACCACTGCTATTTTGGGGAGGAAAAAGCAGTGGGAAAAATTAAATGAAACGCTCAACAGTTTTGGATTGTCTTTGTTGTAACTAAAGTGAATTTTTTTTTCTTAAAACATACTCACTTTGTTTACACAAGTGAGTCAAAAACCAAAACACCACACACACACACACAGAGGAGAGAGAGAGAGAATGACTTGACAATGCTTTTTTTCTAATCCATTTCTGTTTTACAATGCCCTTCAGACAAGGGGCGGGAAAGAATAAAACATACTTGTGCACACATCTCAAGTAATTTGCAATGATCTTTTGAACCATACACACACACACACATCAATATGTACAACGTGTTTATTAGGCTCCTTGCGCATAGCAACACACACCCACTTTGATACATACAGCAACCTGTACAACAATTAAAAGTATACACATCAAACTGATAAAACCACACTTGTCCCATCAGCATGAAATGTTACAGATACACTTCACATTATTTCTTTTCTCACAAACACCCTTCCTCACACTCTCTCTTTCTTGTCTAACTCCTCTCACATTCCTTGGTTCCAGCATCACATAAATGAGAACACAGGTTATCAACAAGCTCCTTTCAAACTGGTATGGAATATGGAATTCTGTCCACATCATTTCCAAGTCAAATACACGTGATGAACAAGCTTCTTTCAAACTGGTTTTGAATCATAAAATTCTATCAATAATCATACTGGGTAAAAGAAACATGTAACTATCCTGTTTTTGTCCTTTTCTCAGCCTCCCTTTGCCACATCCCTCACGGGTTAAAGGTTAAAGGTCACACAGCTTTTTTTTCCAGCCATCAGGGCAGCGAATTCATATCCACTGTGTTCAGAGCTCATCACAGAAGGCGGGGGCCCAATCCTCTCCTTCCGCCGATTTAACTTTCCCCGGCCAAAGTCAGGTACCCATTCACACCTGGGTGGAGTGAGGAAAATGCCATTCCCAAGGACGCAACACCATTGCCGAAACAGGGCCTCAAACCCTGATCACTGGTGAACACTGGATCAGAAATCCAACATCTAATCAATTCTTCCAGTCATCCAAGACAATTCGAATATGTGTGAAAACGGCAAGGTGGTCTCCATTTGAGTGAAAATGAGCAACATTCTCTCCCACTCATATAAAAACAACAAAAAAACCCTCCATATCTCCATACACAAATAAGAAAATAATAAACAGTAAAAACAATAAAATATATTCCAACTGACAGACATGCATGAAGTGAAAATCTCTGAGAAAACCACAAAAGACATTCCTATCACCATACACTAACACAAAATGAGAAACTTGTGTGTAAACTCGTTTCACACGTACACACATCAGTTGACGGGATGCGTGACCCAAAACATCCCCGCGTCCACTGACTAAACACGTTAATCTCCCCAGCTCACCAGCCAGTAAAATAACCAATCAAACAGATGCAGGTTATGGGAATGCTGCCTTCTGTAAAACTGACACCTTTCACATTTGGAACCACACCACTCAACCTGTTCTTCATCCCAACAGTTATTCTGAAATCTTACATAGAACAAGTAAAAAAAACATTACAGAGATTCTTCCCTGATTTATGGATGTGTGCATTGGGTGCAGTGGGGGTCAGAGAATATACAGAATCAATGCTGCTTACATTGTGCAATCTGAAATATTTCTTTAGTTTGTATCTTAAGTGTTTCAATAATTTGGTTGTGCTGGTGTTGGTGCTTGTTTGCTTCAAAGATCAGTTCTCATATATTCTTTTCTGAGATCCATTGCATTTCTTAAAACTGGAGATACTTAAACAGGAGATTACAAACACATATGTTATGTTCTGTATGTTGGGAATAAGTTTTCTGTTTCTGTATAATTTTCTTAGTTTCCTGAAGATTCCTCCTCACCCCCACCCCTTTTTAACAAAATTTATTCATTCATTTATTACTGTGAAGTTCCATATCCCACACACTTACAGGCAAGCTTCAACCAGGCAACAAATAACAACCCAAAACAAAGGAAAAAAAAAAAAAAAAAGAAAAGATCAACAAAACTTGACCTTACACTTCTCACATTCTTTGGGCACTCTTACATACACACAAGCGTACACAAACATACTCACATATGCAAATGCCACACATATGTAAATGCACATACACAATGCAAATGCACATATGTAAATGCATATACGTAAATGCACATGCTCGTACATACATACAAATGCACGCACACAACAGGTTCTGCTCCCTAACTACAGACACCTCACAAACAAACCAATCAACAAACAAACCCACCATTCACACAAAAACCACACGCCCAACAACAAACACACGTTCCACCCTCCCCTAACTTAACTACCTACCACACACATCCTCACACTTCACTTTCACCAGACCCCGACGGGGATTGAACATTCTTGGTTTTGGGGATGGCCGAGGCGGAGTCTTTCTCCGACCTGTAGAGGGCGCTCTTGGCAGCAGCAGCAGCAGCGGCGGCGCCAGCCTCTTTGGCTTCGTCTTCCTGCCACTGAACTTTGCGGGCGTGCTGCTGGATGGCATCGGAAACGATCTCGTCCACCATCTTTTCCGTCAGAACTCCGTCCTCTGAGGCGTAGGCCCGCGCCTGTTGGGTGTGGGAAGACAGACGGACAACATCAATGATGATGATATGTATGGCTTATGTTCAAATGTGTGTGTGTGTGCATGTGCATGTATGTGTGAGTGAGCATGTGCAAATTCTTAAACTGATATATACATGTACATGTATGTATCCAAAATTCTACTGTATCTGTGTTTGTACATAGATTTTCTGTCTATGTTTGTACCTTTTTATATACTATCCCCCCCCCCCCCCCCCCCCAATATTCCTTATGACCCTGGTACACTTGGTAATGAAGACATTTTCTATTCCATTCTATATGGATACTTATACAGAATGCCTATCTTCAAAGACCAAACTGTAAACCCTGGAAGGTAAACATGTCATTTATTTCCATCCCCATCTTCTTCCATAGTAAGAAAAACAACAACAAACAAAAACAAAACAAAAAAACAACCAAAATGATACAAGACATCAGCACAACAGAAAGTAAATATTATTTAAAAAAAACAAAAAAACAACAAAAAAAACCAACACTCTTCTTCTTCCTCTGCACCCTGACAATCCCCCAGGAGAACTGACATCTGTCACTCACCTGCCAGGCCACGCCCATCTTGGCGATCTCACGACCGGACAGTCCCGTACCGATGGCAGCGATTTCCCGACACTTGGCTCCGTAGTCAAACTGACCCACCTTCAGCCGTCTGCAACAAACGGTTATTATTCATAAATTATCACCACCATCATGGTTCACACAGATGTGACCAAACAAAATTCATACTTTTTCCTGACCAGACTGAAAACTTTCTATACAAAGTAAAACTGTCTACTACACTGCTGACAAAAAAGATTTGTAGATATTCTGGTACTGATGTTCAATTGTTTGTTTTTGAGTGCTTTTGTTGCTTTTTTTTTTGTTTTTTTTTTTGTGCTTTTTCCCTGGTCCAGCACTACACGAGACCACTGCAGTAAAAAAAAAAAAAAGAGAAAAAAGAAAGAAAGTTTTTTCACTAATGGTGAAAAATTGATGGAGAACTGTTTGTTTAATCAGAGCAAAGCTTCATTTTCATGCTTCCAGAATCTGTAAATGGCTTTGTTCAGAATGCCAGCTGTGCCAAGCAAGAATAAACGAAATTAGAATAGTGTACTGCTATGAGCATACTTGTACCAGGTCCACAGGGGAAAAAAAAATCATGGTACGAGTTAACCAGTAGCTGGAGTGGAATGACTTTTACGGACCCTGAAGGGCTTTACACACAGACAGACACACCCACACACAGACATACAGGCATGTACACACAGAGACATAGACACACACACTCCCCCCCCAAACACACACACACTGAATAGCACACACATGCACAGCACACACCCACCCACGCACACACACAGAAGCAGACAGACAGACACACACACAAACAGCACCCCCCCACACACACACTCTGAGACACACACCCACACACTCAACACACACCAAGACGCCCCCATGACCCCCCCCCCCCCACCCACTTTCCCACACTCAACACACAAACACAACCCCCCCATCCCCCAACTCACCCCTTGCCCTGCGTGGCAGGCTGCAAGACGTATGTCTGGAAGTATTGGCGCACCATCCTCTCCCTCTCGTCCAGCCCAGGGGCGTCAAACTCCACCATCTCGTCAATACGGTCATTGATGGCCCAGTCAAACTGCTCTGGCTGGTTGCTGGCCAGAACCAGCATGAACCTGAAACACAGTTTTCACTTTCAGTTTCTTAATGTCGAGGTGTATATGTATATATATATATATGCTACACCTCTGCAAAGCAGATGCTTGACCAGCAGCATAACCCAGCCTTTGAGTGTATGCTTACATGTTTGTGTACCTATCACAGCGGATTTCTTTTTATATAATTTTGCCCAGAGGACAACACTCTCGTTGCCATGGGTTCTTTTTCAGTGCCCCAAGTGCATGCTGCAAACAGGACCTTGGTTTATCGTCTCATCCAAAAGACTACACGCTCAATTTGATTTTCCAGTCTAACTTGGGATAAAGGGCGAGAGTGGGGTTTGAACCCACACCTTCAAGGACTTTCTGTACTGGCAGCTGAGACAACGTTAACAGCGTTTCACCCCAATTACCATCATCAAAATATTGCAAGCGGAAGGCTCTAATACTGAAGAGTTGAATGCCGACAAAGAATACCGCAATTCTGACGACGGAAGCTAAAGGCTGGGTCATTCAGACACCCACTGGACATCCGATGGGTCTGTGTAGAGGAGAAGAGAGGACTGGCCGTACTGAGTGAGTTAACCATTGCACCACCTTCCTCCAGGGCAGTGTGGGTTGAGTCATGACGCTTACTGCCAAGCCCACCATGGACTGCTATTTCATGGCCAATTATCCATCAGTTCTTTTAATAAAGCAGAGAAACAGGTGCAACAGCCGAGTGGTTAAAGCATTGGACTTTCAATCTGAGGGTCCCGGGTTCAGATCTCGGTAAAGCGGGTAAATAGTAGAGATTTTTCCGATCTCCCAGGTCAACATATCATGCGCAGACCTGCTAGTGCCTGAACCCCCTCCGTGTGAATACACATGCAGAAGATCCTGTCATCCATGTCAGCATTTGGTGGGTTATGGAAACAAGAACATACCCAGCATGCACACCCTCGAAAACGGAGTATGGCTGCCTTCATGGCGTGGTTAATACACAAAACAGTCATACATGTAAAATGTTACATGTCTGTCTGAATGTGTGTGTGTGTGTGTGTGTGTGTGTGTGTGCCTGAAATTTGACTGAATGACAAAGGAAACAAATGATAAGTGCCCAATGGCAGCCATCAGTTGGCTCTACCCAGGTAGGCAGCCAGTTTTGAAAATGACCCTGAGCTTGTAAAGTGCTCAGAGCTTTGTCTCCGACCCAGGACAGGTGCTATATATGTATCCATATCAAGTCAAATCAAATCAAGCAACAACAAAAAAAGAAAGAAAAGTTATACGGTCGATTAAAACAATATTAAAAACATCAATTCTCCAAGTGCCTCAAATACAGTTCTTATCAAAATCATCTGAAGAGAACCCAAAATATTGTTAAAATGTTGTTAAGACAGTTTTAAAAAGACCACTTCATCACATCTCACTCAATTCAGATGATATTCAAATCAAGTTCAAGATGATGACAGGTATGTTGTGCATGATGTGTGTGTGCATAAAAAGTGAACATGAGCGAGTGTATACATGCAGGTGTGTATGTGTTCTTTCTTTCTTTTGCTTAACGTCTATCCACATTTGTGATTTTAGATGAAAATCCACTATCTTCCCCACCCCACCCATGCCTTAAATCATTTTTCCCTGTTCCTCTCTCCTCAATTAGCATAAAAAAAAAGAAAAAAAAGGAAGAAGAATATAAACGAAATAAAAAAAACAACTAACTAGTCAACCAGCAGAATCACAACAAAGAGCCAATTGGGCTCCAAATTAAACTCAGAACTATTTCAAACACGTGTTGATAATTACATAAGACATTTCTAATGGAAGCATGCCTGTGTGTGTATCTGTTTGTGCAAACACATGACAAACTTACTTTTGTGACTGTTCTCCCGTTCTGTAGAGGAAGGCGTTGAGAGTGGCCCTCATGTCCTCACTGATCACCTCCTGAAAAAACAACAACACAGGTGTAAAATAACTCATCGTTTCCACTACTGGTTAGGTTCTTCTTCTTCTGCATTCTTCTTCTTCTACATGAGTGGGCTTTTACGTGTATGACCGTTTTTACCCCGCCATGTAGGCAGCCATACTCCGTTTTCGGGGTGTGCATGCTGGGTATGTTCTTGTTTCCATAACCCACCGAACGCTGACATGGATTACAGGATCTTTAACGTGCGTATTTGATCTTCTGCTTGCATATACACACGAAGGGGGTTCAGGCACTAAGCAGGTCTGCACATATGTTGACCTGGGAGATCGTAAAAATCTCCACCCTTTACCCACCAGGCGCCGTCACCGTGATTCGAACCCGGGACCCTCAGATTGACAGTCCAACGCTTTAACCACTCGGCTATTGCGCCCGTCACTGGTTAGGTTAAAAGGGTTAAGGATCCAAGAGCCTTTTTCAGCCACTGGGGCAGAGAATTCATACCCTTTGTGTCATTTTCAACAGAAACAAATTTAAAATCTAATCATTTCTTTTTTTTCTTTTTTTTTTGTGCTGCCCCATCATCTGCACCGTTTCAGTGGCATTACTCCCACACCGCTCATTTAGATTCCCCCATACACGGCCACACCCGGGTTTGTCCGTCACAGTTCCAGTGTCGGCAGTCCGCAGAGAACCATCGATGTTAGGAGGCCACACACCAGAGGAGACCCTGCACTGCTGCTGAGTCACTTCGGTGGTGTTCAGTGATGCCTGTTCTGAATTAACTCACTTACGACACCACCTACTAAGCCCCCTACTAATGACAATAATGGCTTAGTTGCGGAGCCAGACTGAGTGAGCGTCCCTCCCAGAGTGAAGACCACCACCACGTCCCTCAAACAACAGCCCCCCATGAATCTGCTGACACTGAAGAAATTGACAGGACTCACCCCAAGCACAGAAGTGGAGGGGTATCGAAACTGAGGTCACCATGAGAGCAGGGCATGAAAGGCCACAGACTTTGAGACTGTTTTGTCTGTATTGATGATGATGGAGGAGGAGGGTGACGATGATGATGACAATGTTGCCATGGAGTTCCATTTTGGTTTGGGACTGCGTGACAAGGCTGTACTCTACGCTTCCTGTCATAATAATACCCCGGCGTTAACCAGGCCCGAGAGATACAGACACTTGCAGTGTTGGTCAGGTAATTAGAGCAACACACCCAAAGATGCATCCTTGAAGTGGATGACACTCAACTGTGTGGTCCCAGTCTCCCCATTTAAGCCCACAGCACACTCAACTCTGGGTAGGAGCCGGTCACGGGCCGAAAAACCCACCTCCGCTGGGATTCGAACCCGCGTCCTCCCAGCCGTCAGTCCGCGACGCTAACCACTTCACCATGGCGGCTGGTAAAGATCTTATTATTTCTTTTTCATAGGTTCTAATACATAAAAAAAAAAGAATAAAAGAAAAAGAATGAAAAACAATCAAAGCAAAGAAAGAACAAATCCACTCACTTTACTTCTCTTGCGTAGAAAAGCATCAGCTTCATCCACAAAAAGCAAAACTCTGAAAAAAATCCAAACAGAAACAAAACAACTAAAGAACAGGCTGGATACTGTCTTGTTTCTTCTGAACAGGGATGTCTCACTACGTCACACATGGACAGGCATGAACATAAAGATACACACCAACTCATACAATACGAACCCCGACATGCATCCTCAGCATGTACTCAGCACCCCTGGTGTTATCTGTCTTAACCCCTTACCTGCTGGATTTTTCTAAAATATACATATATATTTGTTTGTGTGATTCCTGTGTGCCAAGGAAAAAAAGACTGGGTTTTCACCGAAGTGAAGAAAACAGTACTACAAAAGAGATGTGTGCCATGTCCCAAGGCAGGAAAGGGACCTCAATGGTTAAGAATAGCGGCGATATAATATGCCAAATACGCCATTGAGTGTTATTTATTAATTTTTTTTTATTATTATTAAAAAAAAAATTTTTTTTTTTTATGTATTTATTATTTATTCACCCCTTATTTATTTGCTTATTTTAAAATTTTATTTATTCATTTATTTATTTTATTTTATTTTTTCTCAAGGCCTGACTAAGCGCGTTGGGTTACGCTGCTGGTCAAGCATCTGCTTGGCAGATGTGGTGTAGCATATATGGATTTGTCCGAACGCAGTGACGCCTCCTTGAGCTACTGAAACTGTGCTGTTAAACAGGTTTTTTTTCTCTCTCCCCCACCCCCCCTCTTACCTCCCCTGACATGTGACAGGATTCTATACTTAACACTGTTGACTTTTTATTCAGTTGGGCAGTCCTGATATGGCCCTGTGCAGATTGTTGGACTGTAAGCAACAATGTCAATGTCTTACTGAATATTTTTGTTTTATATGATTGAAACGCGCATTGCAATCAAGGAAAGGCGAATACGCTTTCCATTTATTTTTATTTTATTTCACTTGTATCTTAAAAATGTTATATTTTCTAACCTGAATGTTTCCCTTTTACATGATGATTGATGAGTGCATGGTGATCAGGGAAGGGGGTACGTTTGTTTTCATTTCACTTTGTTAATCGTTGATGAGCATTTAAATGTGCCGAACGAAAATTTCATGTTTCAACTGCTTGAAGCAGAAATTAAAGTCTTTCAAACTGAACTGAACTGAACCGAGAGACAAGAGGATTGAACCACAGACCCACTCACCCTCGTCGGCTGGTCTGTGCCCAGTCAAACACCTTGTGCATGGCCGTGACCCCATCCTTCCCCATGGGCGCCACGTCGCCACCTGTCATGATGGCGTAGTCCATGCCCGAGTGACGCGCCAGACTCTGCAAAAACACAACCAACAGTCAACATCTTTGTGACGGGCGCAATAGCCGAGTGGTTAAAGCGTTGGACTGTCAATCTGAGGGTCAAGGGTTCGAATCACGGTGACGGTGCCTGGTGGGTAAAGGGTGGAGATTTTTACGATCTCCCAGGTCAACATATGTGCAGACCTGCTAGTGCCTGAACCCCCTTCGTGTGTATATGCAAGCAGAAGATCAAATACACACGTTAAAGATCCTGTAATCCATGTCAGCGTTCGGTGGGTTATGGAAACAAGAACATACCCAGCATGCACACCCCCAAAAACGGAGTATGGATGCCTACATGGCGGGGTAAAAACGGTCATACATGTAAAAGCCCACTCGTGTGCATACGAGTGAACACAGAAGAAGAAGACATCTTTGTGATGCTCCATACTGCAACAACCAGAGATGCCAACCCCTGTAAGTGTTTGTAGGAACAATCAGGAAATTTGGTAGGAACATTTCGAATTTGGTAGGAACACTTGGACTCTGAGCCACATCAGCAATTCACCGGGCACAGATGCTGTTTGACTGAGACGCAACTTAATTTAACCATGTTCTCTATTGCTCGGCCAAACAATCAAGCAGATTGGTCCACTGATTCAAAGTAAACACGCACACAATTAGATAAGCATCATCATATGAGACCAAGGTTGGTAGTGACTGCACTGGGCTCGTGATCGATAGGTCTAGAGTGTCTGGGTAATGTTACGACAGGAAAGCATGTGACCATGCTATGTAGTTGAAAATGAATTTGTAGGAACAATTTTGACGTTGGCATAACGTCAGATCACACTGCGATTAACAAAATACGGCAAAATATAACAGCTGGCATTTCTGAACAACACAACCAACAGTTTACATCTTTGTGATGCTCCAGACACTGCAACAACACAACTTATAGTCCACATCTTTGTGATGCTCCATACTACAACAACACAACCTATAGTCCACATCTTTGTGATGCTCCAGACTGCAACAACACAACCTATAGTCCACATCTTTGTGATGCTCCATACTACAACAACACAACCTATAGTCCACATCTTTGTGATGCTCCAGACACTGCAACAACACAACCTATAGTCTACATCTTTGTGATGCTCCATACTGCAACAACACAACCTATAGTCTACATCTTTGTGATGCTCCATACTACAACAACACAATTTATAGTCCACATCTTTGTGATGCTCCAAACTGCAACAACACAACCTATAGTCCACATCTTTGTGATGCTCCATACTGCAACAACACAACCTATAGTCTACATCTTTGTGATGCTCCAGACACTGCAACAACACAACCTATAGTCCACATCTTTGTGATGCTCCAAACTGCAACAACACAACCTATAGTCCACATCTTTGTGATGCTCCAGACTGCAACGACACAACCTATAGTCCACATCTTTGTGATGCTCCAGACTGCAACAACACAACCTATAGTCTACATACCCCCCATCCCCCACCGAATTCCCCCCCCTCTTCCGAAAAAAAAAAGAAAAAAAAAAGAAACAGAAGAAGAAGAAAAGAAAGAACCAAAATCTAGCATGCAAACTGTCATGTATAACCTATATTTGTTTCTGAAAAAAAAAAAAAAATCAACATGTAATCCAGTTAAGGCAATTTCACATGATATAATGATCTTGCAATAGGAAAACTCCTACAATGACATGGACGGAAATTTCCATCCTGAGGCACTTGAGGGATAAACCTTTCTTCACTTATTACCATCATATCCTGGGGCACTTTAGGGATAAACCTGTCTTTACTTATTATTAACATATTAAATTACTATCATAAAACCTCCAAAGACAGGTAACTCCAGCCTCTGTGTTCCAAAGAAGCAACAAATACAAACCAGCACATGGCATTACCTACCTTGGCAAACATGGTCTTTCCAGTGCCAGGTGGCCCGTACATCAGAATGTTCCTGTAATACCCTTTGTTCTTCTTTGTGTGTCGGGTTGCTATGGCAATGTCACGTAGCCTTTCTTCCAGTTTGGGCTGAAAGGGAAAAAGAAAAAAAAAAAGTTAAGTCAGTATTAACATTAAAAAAATTAAACTAAAGAAAAATAAGCCAAAACAAAGTTACACATGCAGAACTATCTATATAGTATTACCACGACACAGAGCAGAATCATCAGAATATCACACAAAATATAAAAACAAACAAAAAAAAGAAGCAAGAATGAAAAGAAAAAAGGGGATGATGAGACAAAAACAGGACCCCCCCCCCTCCCCTCCAACAAAGCGAAAAAATCAAGCACCATGCATGGCATGACTTTCAGAGAGACGAGGAACCTGGAAAGACAGAAAGTACTTCTTGCCAGATCATCAGTTATGCCACCAAAGTCGGAGACTAATGGATAGAAGAAGGGGTAGAAAATGGTGCAGAAAGAAGAAATCAATCAATCAAATCAGTTTAATGTTCTCATAAAAAAATACAAGGAAAACTGGCTTGTGGGTGACAGAATAACACAAGACAGTAAATCATTAAAGCAACATTTTGCATTCATAAAATTGCAAAAGTTATAGCATGTTCAAAATGAAAGAACTATAATACATAAAACCACACATAAGTTATTTCTCTCTCACACCCTCTCAAACATCTTCTCCTCCACCCCTGATCGCCATCTTCACCCCCACCACCCTTTCCCTCCTCCACTTTAATCACCCCCCACACAGGCCCCATTCCTCACCATCTCTGGCAACCCCTACCTATACACTTCACAGCATTTCTGATGTCCAAATACACTGATAATACCACTTTTAGTCAACTCCTTAAAAATAATGGACACATGTTGAAACCATTTAACACACTTAAATACATATATGAAAAGATGTTTTAGTTTAAATGTTTTAAATGACACCCACCCTGAGAACAATGCCTGTCAGCGCATCTTCCGGTTTCAACTGCATGTTCTTCACCGTCTGAAAACCAAGTCACATAGTCAACTTTCATATGGCTGTCTGAAAACCAACAAGTCACATGGCAAACTGTTCAGATGACTGGCTGCAGAAAAATCTGAGAGTGCATAGAGATTCAAAGAAATTAACTTCAACCATTTTCAGGTGTGGAAGATAAACAACACATACACACTGAATCACAACTGCAGTCCAACAATGTCAAAGTAAATAAGCATAAACACACATACATCAATAAAATGTTGAGTAAATCAAATTTCAGCATGCTGATAAGTATGTTCCAGATGTGAACAAAAGTCACACACCTTTCCAATATTTCATGAAAGTGCTTAAATTGTGCTTCCTCCTCAACACAAAATAATTTACATAAACCAAGCACTGATGAATGTGACTGATGTTTACTTGTTATCTGTCATTTTGAATTACATTCTTTTTCAGACATTCTAAAACAAAGTGGAAGTCACCCCTTAACAAGATTTCTCCACATGTGCTCTGTGACTTGCCTGCAACTGAGGCCACAAAAAAGAAAGAAGAAAAAAAGAATATACAGATTAATGAATGCAATTAAATTAATATATATACATATAAGGTTATTATGCCTGGAAAGAAACTAGTTCCAACAAAGAAAGAACAATGCAAATTGTATAATTTTCCTCTTGAATAAACAAAAATGAATATAAAAACAGAAAAGGAAAGAATGAAAAAGATTTCTCTTTCTCAAGGTCATAAAGTAACCTGTATTCTGTGCACTGCGCATAAACACACACACACACACACACAAACCATCCTACACACCTTCACAGGATGCTTTAGGGCTTCAATGGCAGTGAATCTTGACGTGTCGCGCACCAGCGAGGGCTTGCCGAGGCGAGACTCGATATACTTGGCCCCGACACCTGTGCCATATTTAGCAGCATACACACCCACAGCCACCATTGTCAGTCCTAGAGCCTGCAAAAGAGATCACGCCATTTGGATTATCATTCAAAAACAGTCTCAAGACTCATCATCTGTTCAAAACTGCCTGTAATTAATTGTTAAATATGCATGTATGCATGTTTGTATGCACAAATATATCATTCGCAATTCACACTGTACCTGTTATGAATGTGTGTATGCATGCATGTTTGTATGTACAAATATATCGTTTGCAATTCATATTGTACGTAGTACGTACTTTTGATGCACTGCCTTGTCATGGTTTGAAAGTTTTCTCACTTTATTGGACTGACCTGCATGTTTTGATGGATATCTCATGTATTGCAGGCAATGTATTCTCATTGAAAATATTGTACTATAAAGTGCTGTGAACAAAATTATTTGATAAGGCAGTTTGTTTTTTTTTTTTTTTTTTTTCAGTTCCACTATCTGCAAAATTCCGGTGCCATCACTCTGATGCCGTATGCATGAATGTGAGAAAGAGCTCAAACGACACGGTTTATGGAAACAAGAACCTAAACACCAGGATGTGTACACCCTGTAACTAAGTTACTCAACACTAAGAGAGACAGACAGACACAGAGAGACAGAGAGAGAGAGAGAGAGAAAGAGGAAGAAGAAAAGCACCCACAGTGGCAGTGACTTTATCCCAGTCAGAGATGAAGGCTTGGAACCCAGTACCCAGTACTGACCCAGCTGTTCTGAAAACACACATCACTCACCATTAACAGTTTTAGTTTCAGTAGCTCAAGGAAGCGTCACTGCGTTCGGACAAATCCATATTCTCTACACCACATCTGCCAAGCAGATGCCTGACCAGCAGCGTAACCCAACACGCTTAGTCAGGCCTTGAGGGGAAAAAAAAGAAAAAGAAAAAAAGGTGAATAAATAATAGATAAGCTTACACAAATAAATAAATAAATAATAATTATAAAAAAAAGAAAAAAAGTAAAGAGTGCAAACTCTCTCCATTCACAAGGTACACAACTTCAAGTCGCCATTAACCCACTGAGCCCTGCACTTGAGCATTGCTTTGGCAACAATATTCGTTTCATTCAAACTGTTTTCACGTTCCCACATATGCAGAGATACCAGCCCCTGTCAAGTGTTTGTAGGAACAATCAGGAAATTTGGAAGGAACATTTTGAATTTGGCACGAACATTCAGACTTCGAGCCACATCAGCAAAAAAGAAACTTTATCTACAAGGCATACAAATACTTGGACCTACCTGCAACATGGTGTAATTGCTACAGGAGCCTGTTTGTAATTGTTACATTAGGTCTGTTTTCCACTGTCCAGTCTCTTACTGGTGCTCTGTTTATACTTCCTCAGGAGATCACCTGAGAGAGGTATACTGTAGCAAGTGTCAGTCAATGACTTGATGCATTCTGGGTAATGTCATGACAGGAAAGTATGTGACCATGCCATGTAGTCAAAAATGAATTTGTTGGAACAATTTGAATGTTGGCGTAACATCAGAACAAACTGCGACCAAGTGTAAAAAATACAGCAAAATCATAACAGTTGGTATCTCTGCACATGCACGTACTACAAAAAGAGGGAACTAACTTGTACAGTATTTCCAGCTGTGTCCACACATAATTTGGAGGAAAAACACTTAAAACAGTATAGTTTCTGTGATTGTTTCCCATCAGAATGGCAGGAAAACCTAAGGCTGCAAACTCCCCAGGGTTGAATGCGTTAACTCTATTATGACTTTCTGGTCATCAATTAGGAGTTGCAGGAGGAAGGTGAAGAATGGTTAACATATATGCCAATACAATGACCTTGAGGATCTGGGTTTGAATCCAAGCCCACGTTTAACTGGAAAATCAAATGGAGCATCTAGTCATTTGGAATAAGCTGATAAACCAAAGTCTCTTGTGCAGCACACATTTGGCACACTGAGAAAGAACCCAAGGCAACGACAAAAAAAAGGATTGTCCTCTGGCAAAATTGTGCTGAAAAAATCCATGGTGATACACAAATGTGTATGCATGCACTCAAGGCCAGACTAGTGTATTGGATTATGCTGTTGGTCAGCAACAGGAGAGGCAAAAAATTTGAAATGCTGAAGAAAAAGAAATGTTTGTTCAACTTAACTCTCTCCTTTTTTCCCCCAAAGAAAACCACCACCCCCACCACCAGTAAAGGGACCGGCTCAAGCTTATCATGGCTTACAATTATAACCATTCCATCCTTCAAAATACTTTAGTTCAAGTTCACTGGCTTTGCAAATTGCAAGTGCACAGTCAGATTTACAAAACGGTTATAATGGTTGTAACACTGACTTGATGGACTCCAGCACAGTCTGCCTGTTCTCGGCGGCCTTCAGTTTGATCTGTTCGCGGATGATGTCCTGGTTCTCGCGGTCCACCTTGGCCTTGCCCCTCAGCTCCGCCTCCAGGCGCTGCATCTCGTTCTTGTGGCGCAGCTCTGCCTCGTGTTCGATGGTCGCTGGGGCAGGGGGAAGGGAAAATAATCATCATAAATTCCTTTTCTTTAAAACTACTACGAATAATAATTTAATTCATAAAGCGTCTCTCCATGTTAAACATGCTCAACTGTGCTGTACAATGTAAATACTGACGTTTAAAACATGCATTTAAACACTAAAATGAAAAAATGAAAAACTTACATGCATAGCCCTTTACACTTACAGTCAGCCAACCAATCACTCAAGCACAAAATTTATTCACACACACACACACACAATCACCACACTCATCATACATATCACATGAAAAAGCCTAAATAATGCAATATCATATCACAAAACAACCAACCAAATAAAAACCACATAAAAACAAAAACAAAGTACAATCACTAAACACGTTTCGTTTATTTATTTATTGTCTGTTCATCTAAGATGATAATATTACTAAACACTAAAACATTAAACATGATGTTTGCATGTATGAGACGAGCAAAAAAAACCTTGCACACATTCACTTTCAACACTGTAATTTTAAAGACATAAATATTCAGCACTACACTTTTCATACTGGACATTTTTCCATGTATTCTCTTTTATTTTCATAACCTCTTCAGTGCCCCATGAAGGATTTTTCTGTGAAGTTCTGCAGAGATACCAAGTGCCCAACGATCAATAAATCTGTGCTCATCATAGCAGGATTTTACCTACAGGTCTCTATTTTTAGTTTATGATTTTTGCAACACACACCAATAGGAAAGTTTATGTATCTACTACAGTTATTCATGAGGAGCAAACCCTCATCCCATTCTCCCTCACCACCCCTGTCAGAAACGAACTAACTTACCTCGTCGAAGGGCTTCCTGTTTTTTCACTGACTCCTCCTGTTTGCGTATGTTGTCTTCATTCATGCGTGCCTGCAGATGGAGATCTTGTGTTTACACAATGCAATCATGTATTTTGTAATTTATAAATTTTCAGTCTGAATGACATGTGGTTTTCTTTACTTGTCAACATTTATTTAATCAAAGAAGATATTGTGAAGCAAATTTTAATGAATGGTTAAACTAAACAAACGTTAAAGGTCCCATACTGCATAGCCTTTTATGACCACTGGGGAGCAGTGAATTCACAGGAACTTTCTGGTGGAGCCCAATCCTCTCCTTGCGTCATTTTACCTTCCCCAACCGAATTCTGGTACATGTACCCATTCATTCCTGGGTGGAGTGAGAAAAATCAAAGTAAAGTGCCTTTCTCAAGGACACACCAGGTCTAAACTGGGGGATGAAAACCTGACCACTGGATCAGAAATGCGCTATAGCAAGAAGTCTTAATAATAAATAAATCCAATACCTAACAGATTCAGCCATAGTGCAGTGAGAAAAATATGAAAAATAAAACATGAAAAAAATATCAAAAGTGTGATAAAAACAACAAAAGAAAGTAATTAATAATAAAAAGATAAAACAAACAGCAGAACACAAGCAATAACATAAATCTAAAACATCAACAATATTAATAAAAAGACCAAAATGTCAACAGCGAACAAAAACAACAACAAAATAAAAGTGTTAAAGGTAGAACAAAAAGAAAACAAAATTAATGGTTCCCTATGGACAGCTGGCGCTGGGACTGCAACAGACAAACCCAGATGTGGCCGTGTATGGGATGTGGGACTCACTCCAAATGAGTAGCGTGGGAGTAATGCCACCGAAACGGTGCAGATGATGGGGCAGCAACAAAAAAAAAAAAAAAAAAACAAAAAAAAAACATCAAGAGCAGAGATACCAAACCCTGTCAAGTGTTTGTTGGAACAATAAGGAAATTTGGTAGGAACACTCAAGACTCCGAACCACATCAGTAAACCTACACAAAGTACAACGAGCATACCAGCTGCCCAAAATGGCGGGCACGATGAACAGATATTTTTCAGTGTACGTTTGGTGAAACTTCTGTTCCTGCCGCTGCTTCTTTACAGCTGACACATCTGTGGCACTGTGTCACTTCCCTGGACTTTGTTCTCTCCGTTTTGAGCCACTTGTTCCTTCCTTGCACTCCACAGCTTAATCCACTGGGCACAGATGCTGTTTGACTGAGACGCAACTGATTTAGCCATGTTCTCTCTTATTCGGGTGAACGATTAAGCTAATTGGTCCACTCCATGCTGTTTCAATGTAAACATGCACGCGATTAGCTGAGTATCATCACATGAGACCAGGGTTAGTAGTGACTGCCCTGGCCTCGTGATTGATAGGTCTAGAGCGTCTGGGTAAAGTTACAATGGGAAAGCATGTGGCCATGCTACGTAGTCGAAAATGAACTCAGTGTACAGTGAAATTGTTACAGTTGGCAGTATCAGTATCAGTATCAGCAGCTCAAGGAGGCGTCACTGCATTCGGTCAAATCCATATATGCTAAACCACATCTGCCAAGCAGATGCCTGACCAGCTGCGTAACCCAACACGCCTAGTCAGGCCTTGAGAAAAACAAAACAACAACAACAACAAAAAACCACACACACAAAAAAAAAGTGGTCAATAAGGTAGAACCGAACCTGCTGCGCCAGCTGGTCATCGTAGCGCTTGCGGGCCAGCTGGTCCTGGTACTGGGCCCGCTGGTTCTGCTGCTTAGTCTCCTCCGTCAGCGTCTTCCGCCGCTCCTCCTGGGCCACCCTCACCTGGTCCACCTTCATCTGCTCCAGCTGCGTCTCATACTCCTGTTCACACACACAAACAGGTGATGGAGATGGTAATTCTTCTTCTTCGTCATTTATGGGCTGCAACTCCCACGTTCACTAATATCGTACATGAGTGTGCTTTTACATGATGACTGTTTTTACCCCGCAGGCAGCCACACTCCGTTTTCGGGGGTATGCATACTGGATATGTTCTTGTTTCCATAACCCACCGAAAACTGACATGGATTACAGGATCTTTAACATGTGTATTTGATCCGCTTGAGTATACACACGAAGGTGGTTCAGGCACCAGCAGGTCTGCGCATATGTTGACCTGGGAGATGAGAAAAATCTCCACCCTATACCCACCAGGCATCATTACCAAGATTCAAACCTGGGACCCTCAGATTGAAAGTCCAATGCTTTAACCACTTGGCTATTGCGCCTGTCAAGATCATTATAATAATGAAAATCAAGGGAAAAAAAAAAGAAAAAAAAGGGAGGGTTTGCAGGCCAACTTTCATGGGGGCCTTCAGTCCCTTGCAGAGAAGTAGGTCATATGACATCATGGGCAGCCCACCACCATGACTGGCTTCTCTGAGTTTGCACTGCCTGTGTTTGGACAACTTTTCGGCAGAGTTTACAAATGGATCTGTTCAAATACTTGATGGCATAAATGTGACAAGTAAGACGCTCAAAGCAAACACAGAAGACTAAAACAAATAGTGGGTATAATCATAAAAGCAAGAATATCTTGTAAACGTGCAAAAATAGTCACCAAAAATGTTCAAAATCTTTTTGTCAAAACAGCGATTTGAATTTCCATGACCCTCAGCATCCTGTGGGGAGAACAAAGACAGAGACACACACACACACATCATTTACATAATCAAATAAAATAAAAAGAAAAAACACTCAACAATGACACACAGTTACAGTACACAATACACTACAGCATACTGTACAGTATTTGTGAATAATACAACAGATTACAATACAAAACAGCACAGTACAAACCCCAAAACAAGACCATAAGCAACTTATGTTGGTGCTGTTACAGTTACTTTATTGTGCTGATGCTATACAAATTCCCACAAAATTTCAATTTGTATACATGTACAGTGATTCAGTTCGACACAAATGGTGTCCCACTGAGCTTTTTAAGTAAAAGAAATTAGAATCCCAATAAAGAATACCTTCATTTGTTTCTGCACTTCCAACTGTTTGGTCAGCTCCTGCTGTTTAGTTAAAGACAGTGCATCTTGTGCATATTCTGCAAAGCAAAGATCAAACAATGTTCATCAATCATCAATTCAATGGCATTAATACATTGACGACTGATTCATGCACACACACACACACACACACAAACACACACTGGACACTGAGATGAACACATACAAACAATGACATGCTTACATACATATGATATTGATAATGCACACAGACACAGTGAAAACACACACACACACACACACACACACACACACAGAGCATGTACATGCATGCACAGAATCAGACACACATTCAAACATCTGATGTGAGATATATATATATATATATATATATATGTGTGTGTGTGTGTGTGTGTGTGTATTTGTGTGTGTGTGTGTGTGTGTGTGTGTGTGTGTGTGTGTGTGTGTGTGAAAAATTAAAACACACTGAGAAAGAGGCATTGCTAGACAGAGAGAGAGAGAAGAGAGAGAGAGAGGGAAAGGGGAGGGGGGGCTCAGAAAGAGACAGAGACATGACAGAAGATGACAGAGAAAAAGAGACAGAGCGCTGTAAAATGTATGCTGCAATCACAACCCAGTCTTGAATCACCTCACTTGACCTCGTGAACCTAAGAGACGGCGACTGAGTGACCTCTGCACCTCATCTTCACAGAGCTACAAAATCCAAAGTATGTAATGATATAAATCTGCTCCATAGTTTGTTCTCTCAAACAACACAAAATCACACCATGTATTTCACTTACTCGACTGTTCCAGTTCTTTTGCAGCTTTCGCAGCTCTTTCCAAAGCTGCAGAGTCGAACCGGTAAGCGTCCATTTGCTTTCCCGATCCCCCGAAAAACCCTCCGCCTTTTCCTCCTTTTCCATCTTCCCCTCCTGCGTCTCCACCCGGTCCAACTGAAGAAGGGGGTACGGGAAACTGTGGGGGGTCCCCCTGCCCCTTATTCCCGACGCCAAATAACCAAGACATGCCACCGGCGATTTGTCGAAGTCGTCAACGAATTTTGTTGCACAGATAACCTTGTGCCGTCTGCTTCACGTGGGCTCCTGACGGAAGTGCAGTCTATGAGCATGCGTACGCATAAATTGATGACGAAATCGCTGGGAGTTTTGTAACACGGGGAAACAACTGTATGTGGCCTGGTATTTTCCAAAGTTGTCGTTCTTCGTTCAAGTAACAAGGTGAATTTTCATGGTGGGGGGGGGGGGGGGGGGGGGGGGGGGGACAACTTTGTATTGCTTGTTATCATCGTTCTTTTCCTAAAGTTGTCATTATTTGACAGTGTACAAAAACTATGGAACTTGTGGACATGTTGATTTTGCAAAACAAATATTTAAACAAAGGCAAACTAAACAACACGGTTTGACTTCTTTTCCGAGTCCAAGTCTACCTTATCGTTAACAGATCTGAATATTACTCATATTCAGTGATAAGAATGATTCCAACAATATGTGTGTGTGTGTGTGTGTGTGTAAAATGATGTATAAGTGTGAACTATGTTTCCTTTTTCAATTTTCTTCTTTTCTTCTTTCCTTCTTTGATAGTAATAACAATTTAAAAAAAAATCAGTAATATTATTCATATGAATGTATTTTAGC
>NC_134903.1:17062485-17067485 GCF_041734735.1 Babylonia areolata
TGTAAATGGTTTCCCATTGACTGGAGAAACCATTGATAATACAGCTCTCACTTTGCTGTTGGCCCAAATGTAAACTTATGTCAATCTGTGATATAAGCTGAGTGTTGGGGGATCTGACCTACATAACAGACATACACGAGGAATGACGCCCTGAAAACCACATGTTATTTTATCTTGTCACTCGCTTCTTCCCCTTGTCCTGACGTTCATTAGACGAACACTGTGAAAAACGGATTGTACAATCACCATACTCCTGGCCAGTTTCAATTTCTCGAGGAAGCATCACCGTGTTCGGACAAATCCACATACGCTACACTACACTGATCTGCTAAGCAGATGCCTGACCAGCAGCATAACTCAACGCGCTTAGTCAGGCATTGAGTGCATGCATATATATATATATATATATATATATATATATATATATTTGTGTACCTATCAGAGTGGATTTCTTCTCGTTGTCTTGGGTTCTTTTCCAGTGCGCCAAGTGCGTGCTGCACACGGGACCTCGGTTTATCGTCTCATCCGAATGACCAGACGCTCAGTTCGATTTTCCAGTCAAAACTTGGGAGAAAGGCCGAGAGCGGGATTCGAACCCAGACCCTCACGGACTCTGTATTGGCAGATGAGCGTCTTAACCATTCTGCCACCTTCCTCCTTGGCCAACAAAGTGAAAGAACATCAGACCACTATCAACGGCCTCCTAGACAGCCGTCAGGAAATCCTGCCATGACACCAGACCAGGTACAGGATCTTTCGAAGAGAACAATACAAAGACAAGGCTGCTGCAACTGAAGCTTTTACAATCAATGCCTGTGTCCGACTCCAACCCAGAGTTGAGTGTGCGATGGGAAGACTGGGAGCACACGGTCGAGTTTCATCCACTTCACGAATGCTGTTTGGGGAGTGTAGCTCCGGAATTTCCTTTCTGACCAACACTACAGGTGTCTGTATTTCTCAGGCCTGGTTGACGCCACTTACATGATTGTTACACAAGGAAGTGAAGATTACGCCTTTGTTCCAATACCGAACGGTTCTTCAAAGCAGTAACATCATCGTTATTACCCTTATCCACAATCGGCCACTGTTACACACACACACACACACACACACACACACACACACACACACACACACACACACACACACACACACACACACACACACAATCTGTCCCGAATTCTCCTGTCTTACATACCCTGTTCTCGTGGTGAGCTGTCTCAAGATCCCATCCACTTTTACCAAGAGCAGAGACAGAGAACATAGAGACACACACACACACACACACACACACATATAGAAATACACTGAGAGAGAGAGACAGAGACAGACAGAGAGAGAGAGAGACAGACAGACAGACAGACAGACAGACGCTCTGACATTTCATTGTCATTACCGGTAAGGGTCTATTGACATGGGGCATAGGGGGTTGGATGGGGAGTGGGGGGGGGGGGGGGGGGGGTGAAAGGGTTATTTTGTTTAACGACAAAAGTATAGCAGAACATAATTATTCTGCTCGTTCCAGCAGTATCAAGGCCCTAACTCTGAATACCACACCCTCACACACAATCTTTTCAATGTACTTGAAAACAAAACATAACAAACAAAAAATATATTAAAATGGAATAATGCAGACACACGCAGCCCCCACGCCACCACCCCCTCGCCCCCCCCCCCGCCCCCCCCCCCCCCCCCACACACACAGAGGCTTGAGACTACCGGGAAAGCAGAACACAGGACTACAAAATTAAGATTTCTTTCAGATAACAATACTCACCACACCAAAGACAGTTGTCACCCTGCACACACACACCACACACGCACACACACACACACACACACACACACACACACCACACACACACACACACACACACACACACACACACACACACACACACACACACACCACACACACACACACACACACACACACACACACACACACACACGCCTGTATTAAAACTAACACATACTACCTCAATTTCACACAAATAAATTTGTTGCAACAAGACAGCAACGAGCAAATGATTTTTGTATGCATGTATGCATTTTTCAACTTTAATACACGCATTTTTCGTGTGCCGGGACTGATTACAAACAAACGAAACAACACTAAAATGAAAATGAAAGTATAGGTCTTAAAGGCTGAAAGATCAGGATTTGTTTTTTTAATTTAGTCTACTGAAAATTCCAGCACAGAAAAATGTGTTGTTTCCAACTTCACCAAATCACTAGAATGCTAAGTTTTGCATTGAAGCGAATGGTGGGGTTTCAGTTTCAGTAGCTCAAGGAGGCGTCACTGCGTTCGGACAAATCCATATACGCTACACCACATCTGCCAAGCAGATGCCTGACCAGCAGCGTAACCCAACGCGCTTAGTCAGGCCTTGAGGAAAAAAAAAAAAAAAAAAAAAAAAAGGTGAATAAATGATAAAAAGGTTGGGCTCGTCCGGGATTTGAACCCGGGACCTCTCGCACCCTAAGCGAGAATCATACCCCTAGACCAACGAGCCAGAATGGTGGGGATGGTGGGGAAGCCAGGGGGTGGGCGGGCGGAGAAGAAAACTTAAACAAATAATGATATTATCTGTATAGCGCTGAATCTTGTGCTCAGACAAATCAAAGCGCTTTCACACCAGTCATTCACACGCATGCATAACTCTAAAACTGAAGAAACCGAAGACAAGGAAGAGGCAGGGGTAGGAGGCTATCTTGTGAAGAGGTGGGTTTTTAGGTCAGACTTGAAAGAGCTGAGTGCGGAGACCTGAGGATGCGAAAGAGGAAGTTCATTCCAAATACAAGGTCCACGGACAGAGAGAAAGAGGAATAAGATAAGTGACAAAATACAGACAGTTGTGGTACGTTTGACCTATCAGAAGGTGTAAAACTCAAATCAGGTAAGTTTGAAAACACACGCGTCGGTCACAGTCCATTTATCAGCCCTCCTGACAACACAGCCCATGTAACAGCAACATCTACAATCCTGCTCCGTGTCTGTTTCGCAGCATTATTTTTGTTTGTATGATTACGCAATAAGCCACGACAATGTGACCATTAGTAAAGTTTCAGTTTCAGTTTCAGTAGCTCAAGGAGGCGTCACTGCGTTCGGACAAATCCATATGCGCTACACCACATCTGCCAAGCAGATGCCTGACCAGCAGCGTAACCCAACGCGCTATAAGTTAGCAGAGCGTGGTTTCGATCCACGGACCTCTGGGTTATGGGCCCAGCACGCTTCCACTGCGCCACTCTGCTTACATTAGTAAAGGCATACTGAAACTGCACTCAGGTCTGGAGACTGTTGCAATCATCAACTTAAAACAGTCAGGAATCTGTGTAACTAATGTCCAGAGCAGATGAGCAATGAAATTACCGATGCTTTGACGCGTGTGCGTGAGAGAGTGTGTGCGACTGAGAATAAATGCATAGTGAGAGAGGTGACAAGCGAAAACAACAACTACAAAAGAAAACAAACAAACAAACAACAACACTCCCCCCCCCCCCCGCCCGCCCCCCCTAAAAAAAGAAGAAAAAAGTGACCTGTTTTGCCTCTTGTCAAATGTACTGCTAATTATTATATTTTCCCAGATATGTTTGTCGATTGTGTGTTCTATTTATCAATTTTTTTGGGGTCTTCTTTCTATGAGAAGAATGTTTTGTGTTTTGTGTATAGTGAGGAAATGATATTCACGTTAAAAAAAAGTCGTATGGTGAAATGAAAAAAAGAAAAAGAAAAAAAAAAAAAAGATGAGCAAGGAAATTAATGATTTATTTTGTCTGCGAGCAGTGTGTTCATACATCACAATCCAGCATTTCCACATCAGATAACAGCCTACCTCGTTCTTTGCGGAATGTGCCAGCACCCTTTTGACAGCAGTAGCTTTCCTGGTCATCTCTTCTCCGTGTGAACTCTCTGGCGTTGTCTTGGGATCGTCAGGCAGTTGTTGCGACTCCAGAGCAGTCAGGCGTGACATCAGCCTTCCCATCATGCCCAGCAGAGGAGTGTCGGCAGCAGAAGACACCAGCCGCTCAGCAGTGGCTTTGTGGGCGGACAAGGCAGCCTCCAGGTTCTCCAGGTCCAGTTTACAGGACTTCCGTTCGGCCAGGAAGGTGGCTTCTCTCTCTTGAACGATCGAGTCCAGCTTTTGACGCTCGGCCTCTAGGGACACGTGTAGGTCGTCAAATGTGTCCCTGATCTCATCCTGCATGGCTCTGAACTTGGCCTTGCCGTCTGACACTTGGGCGTCAATCTGATGGATCTAATGGGACAGGAAAACAAAGAAATAAAAACAAACAAACAAACAAACAAACCCGTGTATGAATTATTTGTCATGACTATAATGTGGCTCGCATGGCTTCACACAAAAGGCCATTCTTTCATTTCATCAATGGAGTATCGATTTACTGGATGTGATAGTGGGTTCCTTCTCTCTCTGTAACGTCTTCGCCACTGTGTGTGTGTGTGTGTGTGTGTGTGTGTGTGTGTGTGTGTGTGTGTGTGTGTGTGTGTGTTATTAGTGTAAGTGAACACACGAAGATCTAAAAAAAAAGAAAAAAAAAGAAGAAAAAATAAAGAAGAAAAAAAAGAGTTGCCCATGTGCGTTTGCTGCTTGCCGCTAATTCGCTATGTAGGTAAGTAAACAATTTTAACATTAATTTTGTTCGCAAAGTGTTTCACTTTGGTATCTGCGCAGACTGCAGACAGTTTTGTGTTATCTTTATCAATGTCACAATGCACCACTGTTTTTGAGTTTTCCCATTCTTTCTTCCGGCTTCTCCCTACCCCTCCCACCCTATTTCTGTCTTTAATTTGATTTTTCTGTCATACTCTTTTCGGTCGACAAGTATAATTTGACAATGAGTGAATATTTCAAATAAGTGGAATGCATAACTCTAGTGGGTGCATATAATTATTTCATTTGTTAGTTTAATAACAACTTTCCAGTCTAACATACACATGCGCGCGCACAGACACACACACACACACAGACATACAT
>NC_134903.1:17072485-17074985 GCF_041734735.1 Babylonia areolata
TCATCATACTTACAGCTAAGATGACTTTTTTGCCTCCTTTTGTATTTGTATTTCTTTTTATCACAACAGATTTCTCTGTGTGAAATTCGGGCTGCTCTCCCCGGAGAGAGCGTGTCGCTATACTACAGTGCCACCCATTTTTTGTATTTTTTCCTGCATGCTGTTATATTTGTTTTTTGTATTGAAAATTTGAGCATATTTAACCTTATTTGAGCATATTACAAAAATTAAAAACCGATTTTGGAGACAACTATTTTTTTTTTAGGAACATATCTATTTCGTAACTGATCATAATTGGGACATTCCATTATAAAATGAAACTCATCCCCAATCACGGCAGACATGTTGCAAACCTTGCAAAGCCGTAACTCCCGTTATATTTGTTTCCCCTTTTTGTTTAGCAAACGTTTGTCTCGGTCACACAAATCTCCTTGTCTTTTTGTTTTATTTGTTTTTCCGTATTTTCTTTTCACCAATTTTCTTTTCCGATCACATTCACAGTCAGCTTCATGCATCAGACCTGTCAGGCGTCTTTTCTTGCTACTGACAGCTTTTTATCATGCAAGCAGCTGCTCCGTGTACCACGCTTGTATCAGAATGTCGACAGATTCATTCACATCAGAATTCATAATAATGTTATAAAACTGTCGATTGGTGCTCTTCCAGATACATTTACAGCAGCTCATTTGACCACACAACTTTTTCTTTGAACTGTTCTGTTGGACTACTCCCCCCCTTTTTTTTCTATATCATGTCAGTGCAGTTCGACTGGCAAATGCCCAGATTCCGTGCGATTAATAACTTTTAGACAGACAGATAGACAGAGAAAGAGAAACGCGTAGAGAGTAAGGATGATAAGAGGTATGAAATAACGTAATTTTTAGATCGGCAATACTCGGGGATTTTCCGGCAGAGCTGTTGGCTTGGTAAATCATGTTCCGCCCAAGGAAGATAAGTCTCCGTTTATCTCTGAGTCTCCACACGAGAGAACAACATTGAGGTAAGCTTGATTCGTTCAGATATTTTTCTGTAAACAAAAATTAGTAGAAATGTCTATTTGTACCGACGACAGTAGTAGCTATTGTTGTTTTCTTTCGTGTGCCAGATTTGTTTGATATCGATAAAGTGTTTGAATATTACTAAAAGGGATTGTGTCGGTCGACGGAATGAAAGGTCTTCCGGGTTCGGGGAATAGTTGAACTTTCGGTTCGCGATTCAAGAACAAAAATTAATTACATATTGAGCACGAATAAGGTGAATCAAAAGAACACGACGTGGAGAAAGAGGAAAAGGGAAGGATTTGTTTTTTCTGTGTAGTTGAACGCCTTTCATATTTTCTACCGATATTGTTTTGTTTTTGATAGGATTGCGGAAATGCGTGCAGTTTTAGGATCGCCAATCAATCTGTGACTGTTTCTTCTCTCTTCGTTTTGGGAACTTTTGAGGAATTGAATAATTATAGCATGCAATCCACATTATTATTTTTTTTTTTTATAAAATGTAATGCTTGAAAAAAAGAAAAGAAACCCCCCCCCCCCACACAGTGTGTGTGTGTGACATTGGTGTCTATTCTTACATACCTTTATTTTTTCACTTCGTTTTGCATGCTTTTGAGAAATTACATAATTATTGCATGCAACCCACATTTTAATCAAATGTAAGGCCTCAGTAAAAGATCAGAATATTCCACATAGTGGAATTAACGCGTGTCAACATTTTGTTGTTGTTGCTTTGTGGTATTGCTGAAGAACATCTCTCTGTTTGGCACACACTGACTGAGTAATCTTGTTACCTGAGATGAAGCTGTCAATGTTGGAAGATGGCTGATGAAGATTGTTAGTGATTGAATGTATCTACAAAATTGGAATAACCCTTTTTTTGGTCGAAAAGCACTTATAAGTGTTCACGACAACAACATACTGTTCAAGGTAAGTCAGTATATGTTGCTATAATAATATACATGTTCAGGTATTACTGAAGCAGCGTACTTAAATGAACAGCAATTCTCTGCCATTGGAATAAATTGTGCAAACAACAACCACCACCACATAACTAGGAGATTACCACCAAATTACTTCAGTGTGTGTGTGTGTGTGTGTGTGTGTGTGTGTGTGTGTGTGTGAGTGAATGAACGACTATGCGCTTGTATACTATGCGCATGTGCACGCGTGTTTGTGTACATGTGTGTGTGCAAGCGCCCAAATGTGTGCGCACATGCAGTACTGAAGTCCACAACATTTTACTGACCCACCTTTCTGTTTCAGACATGGCGGCAGCAGCAGCAGTCACTCACCCTGTGTGCCCAGTGTGCCACGACAGACTGTCAGTCCCGAAGATCCTCCCCTGCTCCCACCTCGTCTGCCGTGACTGCCTGGTCACGTGGCTGGAAAACACCGACAACCCAGGCAGCTGCCCTTTGTGTCGAGTTGCCGTTTTGAGTCCAGCCTCCCAGAACGGCCAAGACAGCGACCTCGCGTCTCAAGTGGACGCTCTGCCGACG
>NC_134903.1:17087485-17092485 GCF_041734735.1 Babylonia areolata
GAGGAAACTTGGCAAATGAGGGTGAAATGAGGGTGAAATTTGAAAAAAAAATCTAAATACAATTACAGGAAATTACTTAAAGGATTTCGTAAAGAGAAGTCGTTAAACTGACAAGCGAAATAACTGATAAGTTTGAAAAGATATTATTTTTTCTGACTTGATATAGTTTAGAAGCAAGATTCTGGGCATAACGTTTAGGTGTTCAGACCAAGGTAGATTGTTATCGATCATTATTCATAAGATATCATAACTAACATTTTTTTCTCAGCAATATAGAGGACTGATAGATTCTTGGAAAGGGTTTGTTGTTTTTTGTCATGAGGTAATCATCATGAATTTAGTTTTAATGGGATGGAGAGCCACGTGGTTCAAACGTGTCCATTTAACAAGAATGTTATTTTCTTGCATGGTAAAATGAACAGTCCGAGCACCAGCGTTACTTGTATCTAAAATAGTATCATCAGCAAACATGTCACACTGCATTTCTAGAGATCGTTGATACATGTATGTAATGAAAACAATATAGAACCCAGTACTGAACCCTGTGGAACGCTAATTTTGTTTTAAAGAGAAATTTGATGAAAACATGTTGAAAGATACTGTTTGTTGTCTGTTGGAAAGAAACGAAATCAGTTCTGGTGTTTGAAGAGAGATTTATAAATTGGTAATTTTCTTTTCCAAAAGGAAAAAAACCAGCTCATGTAAGGCTGACTGCAAACTACTAGCTTCACCTTCGCCGTACGTTGTGTTTAAATTCACATGGAGTATCTCCTCTGTGTGTGTGTGTGTGTGTGTGTGTGTGTGTGTGTGTGTGTGGGTGTGTGTGAGAAATGTTTTAATGTCACATTGATGAACATTGTGTGTGTGTGTGTGTGTGTTTGTGTGTGTGTGTGTGTGTGTGTGTGTGTGTGTGTGTGTGTGTGTGAGAAATGTTTTAATGTCACATTGATGAACATTGTATGTGTATGTGTGTGTGTGTGTGAAATGTTTTAATGTCACATTGATGAACATTGTATGTGTGTGTGTGTGTGTGTGTGTGTGTGTGTGTGTGCAGGAGGTACCGGAGATGGTGAGTTTTTGTTTTCAAAATAATACAAAGCACACAAAATTATTGCCAGAAAAAAGTGTTTGCGTGAATGTGTGTGTGTGTGTGTGTGTGTGTGTGTGTGTGTGTGTGTGTGTGTGTGTGTTTGTGTGTGTGTGCATGTGTTTGTGTGTGCGTGTGTGTTGTGTGCTTGTATCTGTGCGTGCATGTGTGTGTGTGTGTGTGTGCGCCGCGCGCGCGCGTGTGCATGTGTTTGTGTGTGCGTGCATGTGTGTGTGTGTGAGAAATGTTTTAATGTCACATTGATGAACAGTGTGTGTGTGTGTGTGTGTGTGTGTGTGTGTGTGTGTGTGGTGTGTGTGTGTGTGTGTGTGTCTGTGTGTGTGTGAAACTTTTTAATGTCACATTGATGAACATTGTATGTGTGTGTGTGTGTGTGTGTGTGTGTGTGTGTGTGTGTGTGTGTTGCAGGAAGATTATTTTAGGAAAATGGCATTGTTTCAAATAATACAAAGCACACATACATTACTACATGCATAGATACACACACATCATAATGTGGTAATCATCATGAATTTAGTTTTAATGGGATGGAGAGCCACGTGGTTCAAACGTGTCCATTTAACAAGAATGTTATTTTCTGCATGGTAAAATGAACAGTCCGAGCACCAGCGTTACTTGTATCTAAAATAGTATTCATCAGCAAACATGTCACACTGCATTTTCTAGAGATAATGGGAGATCGTTGATATGTAATGAAAACAATATAGAACTCAGTACTGAACCCTGTGGAACACTACTTTTGTTTTGAAGATTATTTGATGACACATGTTGAAAGGTACTCTTTGTTGTCTGTTGGAAAGAAACTAAATCAATTCTGGTGTTTGAAGAGATGAATTATAATTCGGTAATTTTCGTTCGAAAAGGAAAAAACAGCTCATGTAAGGCTGACTGCAAACTACTAGCTTCACCTTCGCCGTACGTTGTGTTTAAATTCACATGGAGTATCTCATGATTGACTAGGCACATGGTTTTCATATAGTCACTTCACTTGACACTTGGACTGGATGACACAGGAAAAACCGATGGTAAGCGCCTGAAGGCAGCTGTCAGTCGTCTCAAACCCAGGCAGGCAGCCTGTTGTCAAGAACTCTGTGTTTGCAAAGAGCATACAGCTTGGTCTCTGACCGAGTATAGGCGCTGGCTTCAGTAGCCAACATAAGCACTACATTTATTGCCCCCCCCCCGCCCCCCCAAAAAAAATGTGTGTGTGTGTGGTGTGTGTGTGTGTGTGTGTGTGTGTGTGTTTGTGAGCACGCGCACGTGTGTGTGCTAAATGTCGCCACTGCTGAACATTGTATGTGTGTGTGTGTGTGCAGGCTGAACATGACTATGATGTGTATGAGGTGAGTATTGGTTCAAACTAATACAAAGAACACAAAATATAGCATCTCTTTCTAATTCCTATTCTTGTGTATTTTCCTGGTATCCTCCCCTAATTTCAACCCCCCACACCCCACCCCTCAATTTCTCTGTCAGCCTGTTTCTGTCTGTATGTGTGGGATCTACCTGTCTCTATCTTAGTGTCTGTTTTATCTATAGCCTGCTTTGAATATGTTTGTTTAAAAAAAAATCTTTTATATATGAATACTACAATTCTAGAAATAGAATACATAAATATCTATCTATCTATGCCACACACTCACACACCACACACACACACACACACACACAGACCACACACCCACACACAAATATATATTATATATATATATAATATATATATATACACACATACATACATACATGGATAGATACACACACATCATAATGTGGTTAATCATCATGAATTTAGTTTTAAGGGGATGGAGAAGCCACGTGGTTCAAACGTGTCCATTTAACAATAATGTTATTTTCTTGCATGGTAAATGAACAGTCGAGCACCAGCGTTACTTGTATCTAAAATAGTATCATCAGCAAAACATGTCACACTGCATTTTCTAGAGATAATGGGAGATCGTTGATATGTAATGAAAACTATATAGAACCCAGTAGAACCCTGTGGAAACGCTACTTTTGTTTTAAAGAAAATTTGATGAAAACATGTTGAAGTACTGTTTGTTGTCTGTTGGAAATAATCGAAATCAATTCTGGTGTTTGAAGAGAGACTTATAAATTGGTAATTTTCTTTTCCAAAAGGGATAAAAACGAAAAAAACAACAAAAAAACCAGCTCATGAAGGCTGACTGCAAACTACTAGCTTCACCTTCGCCTCTACCTTGTGTTTAAATTTCACATTGAGTATCTCCAGAGTGACTAGTCACCATGGTTTTTATACAGTCACTTCACTTGACATTGGTGTGTGTGCATGTGTTGTGTGTGCGTGTGTGTTGTGTGCTTGTATCTGTGCGTGATGTGTTTGTTTGTTTGTTTGTGGTGTTTGTGTGTGTGTGTGTGTGGTGTGTGTGTGAAATGTTTTAATGTCACATTGATGAAACATTGTGTGTGTGTGTACTGTGTGTGTGTGAAATGTTTTAATGTCACATTGAGACATTGTGTGTGTGTGTATGTGTGTGAGTGTGTGTGCAGGAAGAATATTTTAGGAAAATGGTATTGTTTCAAAATAATACAAAGCACACAAAATATAGCATTTCTTTCTAATTCCTATTCCTGTTACTTTCCTGGTATCCTACCCCTCGTTTCAACCCCCCCACCCTCACTTCTAACATTTCTTTTTTTTCGGTGAATGTTTTTTTTCAACCCATGATAACTGGCCGTCTGTGGGGAAATCAGGGGAGTAAAACTGGGCAGTACTAATTTGGTTTATACTTCTTTTTATGCCCCGCACTTTGAGAAAAAAATTAAAACAGTCAACCCACAGGTCATATTCCATATACAGGAACAGGTAGGAGAGAGAGTGAGGGAGAGAGAGAGAGAGAGGGAGAGGAGAAGAGAGAGAGAGAGAGAGAGGTATAACTGTTTCATGTATACTGAATCATCATCAGTGTATCTTGGATATAGTGGTGTCAACTCTGAAAGATGAACAGGGAAATAATGAAAGATTACTTTACAATTTCTAAAGTTCAGTTCTATTTCTAGATGTTCAGGAATATGATTCCATAAAACAACCCCCCAGAATATGGTAAGACTTGATTTACATAAGAAATGCTTGTGAAGTGGAGAGTAATTTCATGTAAGTGTCGATAATAATCAAAGTGAACATATTTACTAAAGAAAACGGAGCATTACCATAGAAATTTTTAGTGTTGCTGAGAAGAAACCTTCATTATACAAAAGTATAGCTTTGAGATGGTGGATATCTGCTTGTTTATTGTCATAATCTGTCAGAGAGGTTGATTTGTTAACAGTTGATTTAACAGCTCTTTTGTGGGATGCTTATCAGTGGTAAGCAGATTATTGCTTGCCGAATCCCAAAGTGTAGGAAGCATAGTCCATAACAGACTGAATAAATGATTGCCAGTTTGGAAAGAGGAAGGAGGAATTTTGTTTAATGTCCCGTCACTCATATCGGTGACTGAAGACATTTTGTTAAAGTATTTATGAATACATTTGAGTATTATTGGTTAGAAGAAGTGGGAGGGAGATAAGAATAATGGAGGGTTGGGGGGAAACTTGGCAAATGAGGGTGAAATGAGGGTGAAATTTGAAAAAATATCTAAATACAATTACAGGAAAATTACTTAAAGGACTGAAAGATGAACAAGGAAATAATGAAAGATTACTTTACAATTTCTAAAGTTCAGTTCAATTTTAGACGTTGAGGAATATGATTCCATAAACAACCCCCAGAATATGTAAGAGCTTGATTTACATAAAGTAATGCTTGTGAAGTGCAGATTAATTTCATGTAAGTGTCGATAATAATCAAAGTGAACAATTTACTAAGAAAACGGAGTATTACCATGAACATTTTTAGTGTGCAGAGAAGCCTTCA
>NC_134903.1:17107485-17134985 GCF_041734735.1 Babylonia areolata
TGTGTCTGTGTGTGTGTGTGTGTTTGTGCGTGCATGTGCTTGTGTGTGTGTGTGTGTGTGTGTGTGTGTGTGTGTGTGTGAAATATTTTAATGTCACATTGATGAACATTGTGTGTGTGTGTGTGTGTGTGTGTGTGTGTGTGTGTGTGTGTGTGTGTGCAGGAAGTATTTTGAAGGGAAATGGTGAGTGTTGTTTCAAAATAATACAAAGCACACAAAATGTAGCATCTCTTTCTAATTCTATTCCTATGTACTTTCCTGGTATCCTCCCCTCGTTTCACCCCCCCCCCCTTCTACACTTCTAACATTTGTTTTTTTTTTCGGTGATTTTTTTTTCCAATCCATAATAATTCGCCGTCTGTGGGGAAAATCAGGGGAGTAAACTGACAGTACTAATTTGGTTTATACTTCTTTTATGCCCCGCACTTTGAGAACAAATGAAAATAGTCATTCACAGGAACAGGAAGGAGAGAGAGAGAGAGAGAGAGAGAGAGAGAGAGAGAGAGAGAGAGAGAGAGAGAGAGAGAGAGAGGATAACTGCTTCATGAGTACTGAATGATCATCAGTACATCTCTGGATATAGTGGTGTCAACTCTTAAAGATTAACAAGGAAATAATGAAAGATTTCTTTACAAATGTTTTTGTCATGAGGTAATCATCATGAATTTAGTTTTAAGGGGATGGAGAGCCACGTGGTTCAAACGTGTCCATTTAACAAGAATGTTATTTTCTTGCATGGTAAAATGAACAGTCCGAGCACCAGCGTTACCTGTATCTAAATAGTATCATCAGCAAACATGTCACACTGCATTTTCTAGAGATAATGGGAGATCGTTGATATGTAATGAAAACAATATAGAACTCAGTACTGAACCCTGTGGAACGCTACTTTTGTTTTGAAGAATATTTGATGAACACATGTTGAAAGATACTGTTTGTTGTCTGTTGGAAAGAAACGAAATCAGTTCTGGTGTTTGAAGAGAGATTTATAAATTGGTAATTTTCTTTTCCAAAAGGAAAAAAAAAAAGTTCATGTAAGGCTGGACTGCAAACTACTAGCTTCACCTTCGCCGTACGTTGTGTTTAAATTCACATTGAGTATCTCCTCTGTGTGTGTGTGTGTGTGTGTGTGTGTGTGTGTGTGTGTGTGTGTGTGTGTGTGAGAAATGTTTTAATGTCACATTGATGAACATTGTGTGTGTGTGTGTGCAGGAGGACCTGGAGATAGTGAGTTTTGTTTTCAAATAATACAAAGCACACAAAATTTATTGCCGGAAAAAAGTGTTTGCGTGAATGTGTGTGTTGTGTGTGTGTGTGTGCATGTGTTTGTGTGTGCGTGTGTGTTGTGTGCTTGTATCTGTGCGTGCATGTGTGTGTGTGTGTGTGTGTGCGCGTGTGTGTGCATGTGTTTGTGTGTGCGTGCATGTGTGTGTGTGTGTTTGTGTGTGTGTGTGTGTGTGTGTGTGAAATGTTTTAATGTCACATTGATGAACATTGTGTGTGTGTGTGGTGTGTGTGTGTGTGTGTGTGTGTGTGTGTGTGAAATTTTTAATGTCACATTGATGAACATTGTATGTGTGTGTGTGTGTGTGTGTGTGTGTGTGTGTGTGTGTGTGTGTGTGTGTGTGTGTGTGTGTGTGTGCAGGAAGATTATTTTAGGAAAATGGCATTGTTTCAAAATAATACAAAGCACACATACATACATACATGCATAGATACACACACATCATAATGTGGTAATCATCATGAATTTAGTTTTAAGGGGATGGAGAGCCACGTGGTTCAAACGTGTCCATTTAACAATAATGTTATTTTCTTGCATGGTAAAATGAACAGTCCGAGCACCAGCGTTACTTGTATCTAAAATAGTATCATCAGCAAACATGTCACACTGCATTTTCTAGAGATAATGGGAGATCGTTGATATGTAATGAAAAACAATATAGAACCCAGTACTGAACCCTGTGGAACGCTACTTTTGTTTTGAAGAAAATTTGAGGAAAACATGTTGAAAGATACTGTTTGTTGTCTGTTGGAAAGAAACGAAATCAATTCTGGTGTTTGAAGAGAGATTTATAAATTGGTAATTTTCTTTTCCAAAAGGAAAAAAACTCATGTAAGGCTGACTGCAAACTACTAGCTTCACCTTCGCCTTACCTTGTGTTTAAATTCACATTGAGTATCTCCTGAGTGACTAGTCACCATGGTTTTTATATAGTCACTTCACTTGACACTTGGTGTATGTGCATGTGTTGTGTGTGAGTGTGTGTTGTGTGCTTGTATCTGTGCGTGCATGAATGACTGAAATGATTTTGTTATAGGTACCTGGAGGCGACACGAATGAGAGGCCCCGAACAAGAAACCTTGATCGGACGACACACTGTTAACCGCTGAACTGTCGCCGCCGCCTGAATTGTTGAACTAAGTTAAGCGCCGATTTATCGCGGTCGCTGATTTGCCGCGGGTTTATACAGACCTCCGCTGAATTGTCGCTGCCCGAAAAAATTGATCAGATATCATGATATAGATTAGAATCAACAGAGAATAAACACATGGGATATGGTAGCCTAATCGGAAGAATTGATTCGATGGTTTTGGCCCATTTGAATAGGCATGACTTTTGCTGTGAATGTACAGAAACTTACAACAATATGATAATTAATCGACACTTTAATGATGGAGTAACAAATGCTGCCCGTGTGTTTCTCTCCTTTTCTCTCTCTTCATTCAATATCACTGTATGCAACAGCTGCGTCGCCATTATCAAGCTGACACAGTCAAGTCATGTGGCGAACGATGGGGGATGTTTTTAAGGTCAGCGAGGAAAATTCTTGCAATGCTGATGATGTCAGAAATTGGTGTCTTTGGCTGTATACAACGTTTTATATCATCGCGTTATGACTTTTGTTCTCGGAAAACTTAGTGATTGAATGCTGTTAATGTTAGAAATAGGCGTCTTTATCTGTATATAGCGTTTAACTAAAATTGCGCCGTGACTTTTCTTCTCGAAAAACGTGATGACTGAATGATGATAATGATAGAAATTGGTGTCTTTATCTGCTATACAGCGTTTTTATAACATCGCGTTATGACTTTTTCTTCTCGGAAAACTTGATTAAATGCTGATAATGTAGAAATAGGATCTTTGTCTGTATTGTAGTGTTTTAAAAAATCGCACTATGATTTTTTTCTGAAAAATCTTGATGATTGAATGCTGATAATGTTAGAAATTGGTATCCCTATCTGTGTATAGCTTTTTACAAAACTGCGCAATGACTTTTCATCTCGAAAACTTGATGATTGAGTGATGATAATGATAGAAATTGGTGTCTTTATCTGTATACAGCGCTTTAAAAGATGAATTTTCTTCTTGAAAAACTTGATTGAATGCTGTTAATGTCAGAAATTGTTGCTTTATCTGTATGTAGTGTTTTAAAAAATCGCACTATGGCTTTTTTTTCTAAAAAAAACTTGATGATTGAATGCTGATAATGTTAGAAATTGGTATCTTTATCTGTATAATAGCGTTTTACAAAATTGCGTAACGACTTTTCTTCTCGAAAAACTTGATGATTGAATGATTTCTGTACATACCCCTTCAGAAGGGGCAAAGACATTTTGCAAAATAAATCATTCGTTCTGATAATTATTTGTAGTCTCTCTCTCTCACAGAGTGTGTGGTATTGTACTTGTGGTGACATTAGAAATAACCCTTATCACCCCTTTGTCAATAGACCAATGCAGGTAATGACAATAAAATATCAAGCAAAGCAAAGCATCAAAAGCATATATATATATATGTGTGTGTGTGTGTGTGTGTGTGTGTGTGTGTGTGTGTGTGTGTGTAGCCGATGTACAGAACCGAGTGGTTATTCAAGGGTGCGGTACAAAAGAACTAACTAAATGATGTTTGACTGAATTAAAGGATAGACAAGAATTCCTGCGCACAGGCCAGGAATATATAGAGGCCAGTACACAAATGGGTTTTTTTTAAAAATGTTTTATTTACATTAGTTATGTAGAAAAGAACTAAGAAGAAGAAATAATGGAGAAGAGATAATGAGAAGAAGATCTTAGAGAAGACAGTGCCTGAACAGACACAAGTAAACAGATGTCATGAGCACATGTCAGCACAAGTGATAGTAAAGCACATGTATACATATTACATGGAAAGATTATCACTCAGCTTGGAATAAGCAACAACATAATGCATATGTGTGAAGACCAAATGCTGACATCAAATGACATTTCTAATACATTTAAATAGTGCAGTTAAAGTGATTGATTATTTATTATTTTGTCAAGACTTTCATATGGCTCGGGCAAACACAATCTTAAATTTATCTCCAAACTACATTCACGTTAAAACTCTGTTGCATGGAGATCCTGTTCTCCAAAATCATACAAATATATTCATTTTTCAAACTGTTCACCAGTTTATCTCCGATTCAAACAGATTTTAGCTTAGAAAGTATTGTGAAGAAAGGGCACAACATGATTCTATTCGTAAAATATATGTTGGATTTATTTGACTGACCAAATATTCAAAGTTGAATGGATTGGCCAATGATCTGTTAGAATTACTCCTCTCCCCTCTCTTCCCCCTCCCCACCACCTTACCCACCATTCTTCTAAATTTTATTCTTCTTCTTCGTGTTTTTTCTTCTATTAGGCCAGTTACTCTGGTGATAATAAATTTAATCTCATGTTAATATTGATAATTAGCATTATTTTACTATTATTATGTACTGTTTGTTTATTTGTTTTATTTCATTATTTCATTACTTACTGAATGTTATTTGATACAAGTCATAATATGGTTCATCAGCCGTCATGATAAAATTGAAGTGCAAACGTTGTGAGCACAGTATAAGCTTTAAGCTTGTTGATGCTCTTTTGTCATTCATTGCATTGCAATCATGTGTATTGTTGAATAATTAAAGATTATTAAAACCAAGTGTTGATTATTTAAGATGAATTTATAATCTTAATTTAAGTCACCTGAAGAGGGTCAGTTTTAACGATCTCATTGAGGGAAATTACAAACTGCGTTAAAATCAGTTTAACGTAGACAAACATAAATGGAATAGACTTTAAGATGGAATCGCGACGATTCTGCCAGTATATAATACTTGTAATTTACTGATCCGACAAAAGAGATATTAATTAAATATGGTGGAGCAGAAACACAGATTCCAGCTCAGCCAATAGTGTACCCTGACTGGTTGAGGAGTAGGCAGTCTGGCAAGAAGGACAAAATGACGTAAGCGGCTTTGCGTTCCAAACCGGGGAATGGCGTCACACAATCTGTGTGGGCTGTTGAAGTCCAGTTGCGAAAACTGACGTCATCTGCTCATACACCTTTTGTGTGAACCAGTTTTTGAAACAAGCAGTGCTTGGTTATATATATATATACATATATATATATATATATATATATATATATATATATATATATATATATACATACATATATATATATAAATATATATATATATATATATATACATACATACATATATATATATATATATATATATATATATATCCACACATACACACGCACCACACACATGCACACGCACACACCACACTCTCTCTCTCTTTCTTTCTCTTGTCTGGCCTCATTTTTCTGTTCGAATAAAACGAATGACGAGAATAAACAACCTACTGTGAATGTAGCAATAACCCTTCTTTTTTCGCTCTCTTTATTCAGTCAAAATGGCAGAAACGGTGCTCTCCCCTACTCCCCCCACCCCCATATATATATATATATATATATATATATATATATACATACATACATACACGCACGCACACACACACACTCCATCCCACCCACTCTTACCCTCCTACATCCCCCCCCCACACACACACTGACACACACAATCTTTCTCTCTCTCTCCCACCAATCACACGCACACACACACTGACACACAATCTCTATCTCTCTCCCACCAATCACACACACACACACACTGACACACAATCTCTATCTCTCTCCCACCAATCACACACACACACACACACTGACACACAATCTCTATCTCTCTCCCACCAATCACACACACACACACACACACACTGCCACACAATCTTTCTCTCTCCCACCAATCACACACAGACACACCACACACACTGACACACAATCTCTCTCTCTCCCCCCAATCACACGCACACACACCACACACACTGACACACAATCTATCTCTCTCTCTCCCACCAATCACACACACACACACACTGACACCAAAATCTCTCTCTCTCCCACCAATCACACGCACCACACCACACACACTGACACACAATCTATCTCTCTCTCTCCCACCAATCACACCCCACACATACTGACACACAATCTCTCTCTCTCTCTACCCACCAATCACACGCACACACACCACACACACTGACACACAATCTCTCTCTCTCTCTCCCAATCACACCACATACACTGACACCATCTATCTCTCTCTCTCCCACCAATCACACACACACACCCACATACTGACACACAATCTCTCTCTCTCTCCCCCACCAATCACAACACACACACACTGACACACAATCTCTACTCTCTCCCCCCAAATCACACACACACACACACACTGACACACAATCTCTATCTCTCTCCACCAATCACACACACAACACACTGACACACAATCTATATCTCTCTCTCCCCACCAATCACACACACACACACATGACACACAATCTATCTCTCACTCTCCCACCAATCACACACACACACACTGACACACAATCTCTCTCTCTCCCATCAATCACACACACACACACACCACACACACTGACACACAATCTATCTCTCTCTCTCACCCCAATCACACACACACACACTGACACACAATCTATCTCTCACTCTCCCACCAATCACACACACACACACACACTGACACACAATCTATCTCTCACTCTCCACCAATCCACACACACACACTGACACACAATCTCTCTCTCTCCATCAATCACACACACACACACACCACACACATTGACACACAATCTATCTCTCTCTCTCCCACCAATACACACACACACACAACACACCATAACTGACACACAATCTATCTCTCTCTCTCTCCCACCAATCACACACACACACACACATACTGACACACAATCCTCTCTCTCTCCCACCAATCACACACACACACACACACACTCACACACACAGCCGCATCAATGAGATGTTAACATATCCTCTTACAGCCCACTGGGGAGCAATTAATTCACCACTCACCGTGTCTGGGCTCGACACAGGAAGGTGGGACCCAGTTGTCTCATTCCACCGTTTAAACCTTTCCCAACCCAAGTCAGGCCCTCGGCAGTTCACAGCTGGGTGGAGCGAGAAAAATCGGAATAAAGTGTCTTTCCTAAGGACATAACACCATGCCGAAACAGGGCCTCGAACCCCTGGTAAGTGGTGACGTGTGGAATCACAAGTCCATCACCTACCCGATTCTGTCAAGCGCTTCCACAGGTAGGCTTGACGACGTTATGATTTGATTTGATATAGCGCCTATCCTCGGTCGGAGACAAGCATGAGCACTTTACAACTCGGCGTCATTTGCAGAACAGGCTGACTCACCTGGGCAAAGCAGACTGAGGGCTGCCATTGGGCGCTCATCATTCGTTTCATGTGTTATTAGATCAGATTTCAGGCACGCAACACATACACACTCAGGACAGACATTAACACTTTACGTGCATGACCATTTTTGACTCCCTTGTGTAAAACAAAGTGAGTCTATGTTTTAACCTGGTGTTCGGTTGTCTGTGTGTGTGTGTGTCTGTGTAGGTGTGTGTGTGTGTGTGTGTGGTAACTTTAACATTGACATTTTCTCTAAAAAAAAAAAAAAAAGCCAGATTATATGCAAACTGCATTTACTGTTATAATTCTATTTTTTGCATTCTCTAAACTAGGCACTTTGATTGGTATTCTGACACAACAAGAGCAGTCATTATTATCATTTTTTTTGTTCAAACAGGAACTTCTTTTGCTAAGCATGGAAGTTTTATTTATTTTGCAAACGTATTGGTGCAGATAGTAAAAAAGGGAAATTAATCTGTAATTAATGCTAGGGGACTTAATTTGCTTTAAACTGATCTTTCTCATCTTAAACATTACATTATTGAAATTATACTCAATACATAAAAGCTTGTGTGTTTCACTCTCAGTGTACAGGGCTTTCACTATGTTGTTTCGCCCAAGTGGTCTTTTTCGGGAAAATACTAAAATCAATACTGACGAGTGGACTTTACAGATCTATTGGCTGAGCCCTGAAGGTCATGGGCAAAAATCAATTGGTACACATATTAAAACACATTCAAAGCGCGTGCTCATATTCTTCGCGAACGCGAACGACGCCATTTTGTTTCAAGTTGTTGACCCTGCCCGTTCAATCCTATATTCAATGGACAATACACGATAACATGTGATGGAAAGTTGGAGAAGGGAGACCGATATATTTATTCAAGAAAGATTTGTGATAAGCGCCTATCCTACTTACTGGATTATGCCCCCAAACTGTCATAAAAATATCCAACAGAATCAGTCGGAATTCAGTTAAAAATTGTAAAACCATGCGAGTTAATCCCTAGAGAAAACGGCCTAAATGTGCAGTGTGATTGCGGCGATAGCCACGTCTCCTTTACGCGGACTTAACATTCACCGTACTGGTTATTTTCCCACTTATCCCATATTTAGTGGGTCTCACAGACCCCACACTCGCTAAAGAAGGAATCCAGAGCTTACCCCCCTATTCATACATCGTGGGTCTGACAGACCCATACAAATTAATGTGGCTTTTCCAACTTCAATAGACTGAGCAACACGTTCCTGTCATCAGATCTTTTCCCACCCCTCTTCCGGCCAATCAATAGGCAGCCTCTGTATGTGTGTGTCTGTGTGTGGCACCCTTTCTGTATGGTGTTTTGTGTGTATGTGTGGCAGCCTCTGTATATATATATTTTTTTTTTTTTTTTGTGTGTGTGTATTTGTGTGCGTGCGCGAGCGTGAAAGTATAAACGTCAGGAGAGCTCTGTGCGCGCGCGCATGTGTGTGTGTGTTCGTGTGTGTGTAGGGATGAGGTATGTGTGTGTCTGCATGTGTACTGTAGGAGCAACGGAATATGGAATGTGGGGTGTACACACACACACACCACACACACCACGCACGCACCCCACGCAGCACGCACGCACGCACGCACGCACACACACACACACACACACACACATATTTTATATGTCATCGTCGGGAAAAAGGGGTAGGAAAGATGTACGTGTAACAAAGACCATGTGCGGCCCCGAGTTTTGGGAAACAGACCATCGCCTTGTAGTCTCGAAGCTGAATATTCGAATCCAGCCCAAGAACGCCCCAAGGCCAGAAGGCTCCAAAACGGCTTAAATCGCTAAGCTGAAAAACATCACCATCAAACAGTCCTTTGTGGAGCTGCGGAAGATCGTCTGGAATCCGCCTCTCTGGAAACCCAGAATGTGGAGTCTGACTGGAGGCCCCTGTTTGAGCTGATCTATAGAAACAGCTTCAGAGCCCCTGGGACCCATGACCAAAAAGCACAAGCTGGTTTGATGAAAACTGTGATGAAATCAAGCAGCTTCTGGATGAGAAACGCCGTCTGCATCAAGCCTCCTGAGAACCCCAAAGTCCACATCAAAAAGGAAATGCGTACGATGCCATCCGCAGGACTGTTCAGCAAAAGTTACCCCAGATGCGGGAAATAAGTGGCTGAGTGACAAAGCTGATGAGATCCAGGGATATGTGACAGGCCGATATGAAGAGGTTCTAGGATGCCTTAAAAGAAGTCTAGGGCCCCCAAAATCATCGGGATCATCCCCCCTCCTCAGTGCAGAGGGGAATACCTTGACACCGAGAAGGAGAAAATTATCGAACGCTGGGCTGGCACTTCAACAGTGTCTTAATCGCCCTTCCTTCATAAATGATGAAGCCATAGACCGTCTCCCACAAGTCCCCATCAACGAAACACTGGCGATCCGCCAACACCTCTTGAGACCCAGAAAGCAATCATCTGCTATCCAGTGGCAAAGCACCTGGCCTCAGACTCCATACCAGCAGAGGTCTCAACGATGAGGCACTGTGCCTATGAGAAGCTCCATCAGCTGTACTCACTCATGTGGAAAAGAAAGATGATCCCCAGGATTTCAAAGATGATCTATCATTCACTTGTACAAGCGAAAGGGGAACCGGCAAGCCTGTGATAACCATCGGGCATTTCCTTGCTCTCCATCGCAGGCAAGATACTTGCCAGGATCCTACTAAACCGCCTCACAGACACCCTTGACCAAGGTCATTTGCCTGAGAGCCAATGTGGATTCCGGAAAGAGCGCAAAAACCACCGACATGGTGTTTGCTGCAAGGCAGCGCAAGAAAAATGTCAGGAGCAAAATGCTGCTCTGTTTCCACCTATGTCGACCTCACTAAAGCCTTCGACCCCGTGAGTAGAGAGGGACTGTGGAAGATCATGGCCAAGTACGGATGCCTACCAGCCGCCGTGGCGAAAGTGGTTAGCCCTCGCGGATGGACGGCTGGGAGGACGCGGGTTCGAATCCCAGCGGAGGGGGTTTTTTCGGCCCCTTTGGGCCCGGCTCCTACCCAGAGTTGAGTGTGCTGTGGGCTTAAATGGGGAGACTGGGACCACACCCGTCGGTGTCATCAAATCAAGGATGCGTCTTTGGGTGTGTTGCTCTAATTACCTGACCAACACTGCAAGTGTCTGTATCTCTCGGGCCTGGTTAACGCCGGGATATCATTTTGACAGGAAGCGTTTGAGTACAGCCTTGTCACGCAGTCCCAACCAAAATGGACCTCCTAGCAACATCGTCATCATCATCGTCATCCTCCTCCCCCTTCAAACGTCATCAATATAAACAAATAGTCTCAAAGTCTGTGGCCTTTCATGCCCTGCTTCATGGTGACCTCAGTTTCGATACCCCTCCACTTCCGTGCTTTGGGTGAGTCCTGTCAATGTCGTCAGTGTCGGCAGATTCATGGGGGGGCTGTTGTTTGAGGGACGTGGTGGCGGTTCCACTCTGGGAGGACGCTCGCTCGTCTGGCTCCGCGACCCAAGCCATTATTGTCGTTAGTAGGGGGCTTAGTAAAGGGGGTGTCCTAAGTACGTTTAAAACAGAACAGGCACCACGAAAACCACTGAAGTGGGCTCAGCAGCAGTGCAGGGTCTCCTTGGTGTGTGGCCTCCAGGCGACCTAACATCGATGGTTCCCTGTTGGGACTGCCGACGCTGGGACTGCGACGGACGAACCCCGGGTGTGGCCGTGTATGGGGGGAAACTAAATGAGCGGCGTGGGAGTAATGCCACTGAAACGGCGCAGATGATGGGCAGCAAAAAAAAAAAAAAAAAAAAAGTACGGATGCCCTCGGAAATTTATTTCCCTTTGGGCAGCCAATTCCATGAAGGCATGCAGGCTCGAGTCCAGGACAATGGCGAAACATCTGCTTTCCCTTTTGCTGTCACAAATTGGGTGTCAAACAAGGCTTTCGTCCTGGCTCCAACGCTGTTCAGCTTCATTTCTCTGCAATGCTTATGATGCCTTCAGAGATGGCGATGTTGGAATCGACCTAAGTACGAAAAAAGATGGCAAGCTAACTTGATGGCAATTAATAAACTTGATAATCAAACAAAATATAACTTGCCTGAGGCAATGAACCGGTAGACTGCTGTACTGTTGTGTTCTCCGTGAGAGCCGGATGCGATGTGCCAGCCAACTACAGAAGCAGTGAGGTAGCCTATGTGTCATCAGTCACGTACGCACAATACTTCGTTCCAGTAGTACAAAGGGATTATTGGTTTGTTTCCCTTCTTTTGCGAGTATGGGTCTGAGAGACCCACGAATTACGAATAAGGGTACTTTTGTGTTTTCTCTTCTTTGGGGAGTATGGGTCTGTAAGACCCAAAAACGTAGGAATGCGGTAAAAATTTTCACAATTTCGTTAACTGATTAACTAATCAGTTAAGTGTACATTAATTTACTAAAATGATGCATATGTTGTGACAAAAAAAAGTCATGGAAATTTCAAATTAATCGGACACCAAATATATTATTTTAAAGGCATTTTTTAAGGCAAAAATTTGGGTCTGTCAGACCCACCAAAGTACGGGGAAGGTTAAAAAAAATTTTTGTTATTTTCCCTTAAAGATTTTTTGAATGCCCAAGATACACCAGAATAATATTGATTTAACAGCGTTCTCACTGCGAATACCCCAATTGATTTATCGCCCTTTAAAAAAGTATGTTCAAATATTAAATTTTAGAACGTCAGTTAAGGAGCCATGATAGTGTAATGGGGTAAGACAGTTTCTCTCACCCAAAACACCGGGGTTTCGAATCTGGTTAGGACTTTTGTTTTTTTAACCGAAGCTTTTATAATTAACAAATACAGAACACATTTAACGATTATATTATATTTTATATATAAAATATATTTTTTTTTCTTCTTAAAGTGTATCACAAGTGAGCCTTGAAGGGCCCTTTCCTCCTTGTTTTTATTTACCCGCTATGTAGGCAGTCTACTCCACTTTCGGGGGGTGTGCATGCTGGGTATGTTCTTGTTTCCAGAACCCACCGGAAAGCTGACATGGGTTACAAGATCTTTAACCTTTCACCGCCAAGCTCGCATTTATGCATAGGGGTGGTAGGGACCTATGTCACTGAAAGGTGACCATTCATTTGGTCTGTTATCCATGAACCTACTACCTTAATGTTCGGTGATAGGATAGGCCATATTTTTATAAAATCGCAGGGGGAATCCCCAGCTATTCTTAGCCATTGTATTTTCTGTGTTTATACCACAAGGGAATTTTGTAAATCTAAATTGACTGGCGGGTGAAAGGGTTAACGTGCGTATTTGAACTTCTGTGTGCATATACGCACGCAGGGGGTTCAGGTACTAGCAGCTCTGCACATATGTTGACCTGGGAGATCGAGAAAAACTCCCCCATTTACCACCAGGCACCCTTCTGAGATTCGAACCGGGACCCTCAGACTGAAAGTCCAACGCTTTAACCATCCTTTTGCGCCCCGTAAACCCATGAACGATAATTACGCCATAAATTGAACTTTGGCGACAGATATATCTTCTTTGAAGTGTTCAAAACAATACCTTCACCCCGTCGCGGAACAGCAGTACGTAGAGGTTTAGATACAGTACTCCTAAGACGTTTGAAATTGCCTTTGATTCATGGCAAAAGCTTTGCGTCCCCTTTTGCCCAATCCCTGCCTCTCTCTCTCTCTCTCAAACAAAAACCCAACAAAAACAAAAAAACACCCTAAAAATTAATGCATGTTAAAAAAAAAATTTTTGGGAAATGGGGGCGGACGAGATATGGACTGTTTTTACGGGGGAAGGTTGAAGAAAGCTCTAAAAGTAGTGTCTATGTTTAAATGGAAGCTTTAAAAAGGAAAGAGTCGTTAACTGAAGGATTTTTTTCGAAGTAAACACAAAGAATCCTAACCAAAAAGAAAGGGTTCCCAGATGGTTTTGTACCGAGAAGAATAGCTGATATAATCGGGGACAGTTCCATTGAGAGGTGAGAAGCCCACTGAAAGGGGTTTTATTAAAAATGGGGGGAGAAAGAAAAGTTTAGAAAGGGTATAAAATGTTCACTTTTGGAAAATTTTAAATAGTTTCGCGGCATTTTCTAAACCCTTTTTTAAAGTTTAGAGCATACTTTAGGGTGATCAACATGACGAAAAAAAAATTTGAGAATGATTCGAGTACATTATAAACAAAATACGTCTCACAAAACCCTTTGGGAACTCCTTTTTTATCAATAGGGGGTTTAAAAAAGCCATTTAATAAACTGTTGTTCCTAAGTTTTATTTACGACAGGCGACCCTTGACCCCCAAAAGTTGGTTACAGCTTAGCGAATTTCGTGGAAATTTTCGAAAGAGGGGACAGATCAGGGGAAAAAAGAACTAAATTCTATCATCATAACACCAGCGATTTGAAAAGTTTTTGCAGCTTTGAAGGGGAAAAAGTTTCAGAAAGTGCTCCTCTGAAAGGGCGGGTGTGGACAAGTGGTTTAGTTTTCAGGGGGTCAAGGCTGGGCAAACCCCAAATTTTCGATCAGTTTTGACACGAACAAAAAGGGAAACCTTACAAAGGTATTGGGGACATAACAAACGTACGAATTGACCTCCCCTTCTCTCTCTGCACAATCCCTTTCCTAAACCCCTTTCCTTCTTGTCTCTCTCTGTTTAGATTATTTTAATTGATTGTATTAGATGTGGTATTATTCGAACCTGGAATGCTGTCTATATAAAAGAGGTTTTTTAAGCTAAAACGACAGTATTTTTTTGTTTATTTTTTATTGCCCTGTGTAATTGTTATACACTAATTTTACAATTAGATGCGCAAAATTTTTTTTTCCCCCCTTTTTCATGTGGGGCTGTCCCCCCCCCCCTTTATTTTTTGTGTGTGTGTGTTTTGGTGTGTGTGTGGGGTTTTTGTGTGATTGATTTTGATTTATTTTTTGTCATAAAACCCCAAAGGGATTAATAGACAAAACAAAGAACAAAGAAATAAAAACGGTCAAAAATACGCTCCCTGAAATCATTAGTTGGCGGGGGGTTTTTTTTGTAGTATCGCAGGTGAATAAAAATTGGTTTTTAGGATTTTGTTTTTATTTTTTAGAGATAACATTTGATTGATAATATGCTGTTATTTGTGATTAGATGGTTTGAATTTTAATAAATCATACTAAAAAGTAATTCATCTTCAAAAATTTCACATTAGCACAAACCTTTTTCTTGGGAATGTTTGCATATCTTCCTCTTTTCGATAATTAAATGGTGCGTTATCTGATTGACAAAGTGTGTTTGTCAGGTGATTTTTCAGTTAGAAAAATTCTTTTTGATAAGTTTTTTTAATTTTTTTTGTAGAAGTTTAATCTGCTGTATTCATTTTTCTTGTTTCCGAATTGTACATTCTTTTCTTAGTTGTTGGGCCCCGAAATGTAAATTTAAAGTTGCTGTTACAAAATGTCGATGATTATTCCAAACGCCCAAATCCCTTTGTGAAAAATTTTCTTTCAATTGACCGGGGTTTTTGAATTGTGCGGTTGGGTTTCATCATCGACATAAGCCCTTTTTTGATTGGCAAATCTCATGTGCATCGAATATGAGCCCGGGGTCAAAACTTGCTTTTAATTAATTCCAATTGAAATCTGCCCTTTTTCTGTGATTTGGGCAGATTCTTGTCTTTAATTCCCCCTAGAAGCGTTGAAAAATTTTTTATATGCATTTGTTCTGTTTTTTTCGAAAATAAAATTTTCTAAAGAAATCTGTCACCCTGTTTAAATTTAATTGGTGTTTTAGTTTAGCCCATGGGAACCCAAATTCGGATCCATTGATAAAAAAGGTTTTAAAAAAACGAATAAAAAAGCTGCGTAAAATATCCAAACAATATCTTGTTTTTTTAACGATTCTCGGGGGGAATTTTCTGTTTTTCAATCCCGTTTGGGGTGCTCTTGGGCAAATGGAACGTTCCATTTTTGGGTAAAATTTAATATACCCAAAGTATTGTTTGACGTTGTCTGGATTAATCATTGCCTTTGTGAAAATAACAGGCATTGGGGATCGGTGTGTGGGGGAAAAAATATTACTTATTTTTTCTATGTTAATTTTTAAATCCCAGTTTTCACAAAAAGATTGAGTTTTTTAGTTTTTTGTAATCCTATTTTTGTCGGGCAAAATTACTAGATCATCTGCTATATAAACACAAAAAACACTATCACTTTTGTCAAGGTCTATGGATAGTGGTCAGTAACCCCCGCATTTCGGGAGCTCATGATAAAGATTTTAAATAAAGTGGGACGATGTTTCCCCTTTGTGTCCCCCTTCATATGGGTTTTTCAGAAAAAATCCCGATCGTTCTTGTGCAAGCTGGGCATTTTCATACATGTTTTTTGAATAACTCTAAAGAAATTTCCATTTTACCGATTTGAACATTTTAGTTTTGGCGTGATGCCAGACCCTTCAAATGCTTTCTAAAAATCAACAAAACAGCAGTAAAAGGCGATTCATTCTTTTTTTTAAAGTAGTCAATTATCTTTTTAAGTATGAATATGTGGCCCGAGGTCTTATGTGATTTTCGAAAGCCATTTGTTTTTTGAGTAAAATTATTGCCCTTCGAGGTATTTTGTCTTTGATTTTTTTTAAATGAAAAAAAGATTACTAAGTGAGTTTTTTAGGTTTTTCCCTCGTTTTGGGTTTGGGGTTTTAAATTGGTCCCGATTTGTAAATTGGGTATCTAACCCTTTGTCCCCATATCGGGGAAACGTGCCTGGTTAAGGATGACTGAAAAAACAGTTTTAGTATTTCTGTTTTTTTCCGGTAAGCTACCCTTTATGATTTCTTTGTAACCCCGTCTTTTCCAGGCGTTTTTTTTTGTGAAAAGTTTCTGGATGCGTTGATTATTCTTTTGTAGAAATTGGGGAAAAACAAGATACGAAAGGTGTTTTAAATTTGAGTTTTTTTTTATTTTTGTGTTTATTTTTTCTTTTGTGCTATGGAAAAATTTTTTTTTTCCCAAATGATGTCCCCCCAATCTTCATCCATTTTGTGTTTTCTCATCGGGTTGTAACTATTTACCTATGGGAGTTTCTCTCGTTGGAGATTTTAGTCTTCATACACTGTTTGGTTTTTTTTTTGATAGCTTGTTCACCTTTGAATAACCCTTTTTTTTAAATTTTTTTTTTTGTTTTAACCCTTTTGGTATGAGTTTTAAATGTAAAAAACTTAAGGGATATCGTTCTGTTCGTGGGTTTTGTTTAGTGCTTTCTTAAAGATTTCAGTTCTCGCTTTGGATGTAACAAACTGATCAAACCTTTCTTTGAGCTTTGTGTTACGTTTTTTTACGGGAAATTTTTTTGATGAAAACTCCTTTGAGGGTTTTGCTAACGATCTTTTAAACCTTCAACTATAGTATTTCCCTTTTATTTGTGGGTAAATGTTTAAATCACTTTTGATTTCTTGAACAAATTTTTTGATTTGTCCCTTTTTTAGTGCATGACCCAAAACGCTGGGAATTTTCATTCCAGAAAAATTTAGTATAACTTCCGTTTTGGTTGTTGCATTTCCCTTTTTACTGTGAGGTAAAACGATTTTTTTTTCTGTTTCCTTCTGCAAGTACATTGGCAATCGTGGGAAATGATCGGGAAAAAAAGGACTGATACCTTTACATCATTTGATTGCTTTTGTGAGTCGTTCTGAAAATATAAAAAAAGTCCCCAAACGTGCTTTTTGTTGTGGCATTTAAAATTTCCTTTGAATCACCCCGGGTCCCCCTTTCCCTTTTGAAAAAGGGGTCATTGCTTAGCAATATCGATTTGTTTGCGACAAGTTTGTGAAAAAGTTTTGGGCCATTAGCATCTGCTTACTCTATCAGTATAACCGGGTTTAAAAGACGGTAGGTATTATCCGTTGTTGGTTTAAAATTCATCAGTAACCATTCCTGTCCTTGCATTGAAATTCCCCCCATAAGAAATATTGCCCTTTTTTTAAAAAAAAAATGTTCTATGTGCTTCCAACCTTCCCCTACTGGCGTGAGTAGTTTACCGAAAGTGATGATATGTGGTATATAGAAAAAGCCGAAAAATGTGTCGTTTTCCTTTTCAGCTGCGTTTGGCATATGGGTCCATACAAGCGCGTTGCTTTGGTAAAAAATTTTTAAAGTTTTTTAGTTCACCTTTAAAAAAACGATTTCCCCTGAAAACTTTCAAGCCCTTTTTTGTTTTTCTCGATAATAATGGGTTCCTGGGGCAAAATTTGGAATAAAAATTTCCTTTGTGTTTCATAATTTTTAAATGAGTTTTTTTTCCAAGAATCTATCATGATTGTAATTTTTTGATGAATTGGTTTTCTTTCGTTTATTTACGCCGAATACCCTTACTGTTTTATGAAAAATTTGTTTTTCCATGAAAGAATGTTTTACACTTTTACCTATGTCTACGTTTATCTGAAAAGGGCCCATTTCCGGGTGGATCTGTTTATGTCCGGTACATTCTTTGATCATAGTAGTTTTGTGTTGTCTGTCATAAAAAGCCATCCGGAGCGGGCTAACGTCGGAATATGGGGTGATCTGTATCCATCGTCCCTTTTTCACGGGGGGGACGCGGTGCCGGGGAAGTACCTTTTTCCCGTCGCCTCCCCGAACGCTGAGGTAGTCTTCCCGTGAGGTGGGGAAGTTTCGTTGTCCTCATGGGAAGGGGGGGGGGTGGCGTCGGTTGTAATTTTTCAGACCAACCTTCCCTTGGCCCGTTTCCCTGGATACTGATATTCTGTCTGTCTGCGAAGTGAGGAAAAGTGCTGAGTTCGGGGTATGGCTGAAAATGTCTCTCGCTCGAGGTGTTGTTTTTCCTCCCGGGTTTTTTTCTTACGGGGGTCGGGTTTGCTGTTGTGTTTCGCGCCATATGGTCCCTTTTCATGAAGTTTTTTTCCTTTTTGTTTCTATGCTGGGGTCCTGAAATCGTATGTTGGTTTGTTCTTGGTGAACGCCTTTTGGTAAGTCTGGGAGTTGTGGATTCCTTTCTTTGTCGGTACAGGTTGTACGACTCGTGGCATGTCTTTTCCCGTGGCTTTCCCCCAGCGTGTTTTAAGGTGTCGCGATGTTGGTGCCAGGAGACCGCACCTTTTGTGTTAGGGGGGGGTCCTCGTCTTTCAAGTGAAATCTGCAGAGGGTTGTTTGACCCCCGAAAGAGGTTGTCCTTAGAAAATTTGTATCGCAAGGCGTTTTAACAAGCTATTCTGCCTTTTGCTCTTTCTGACGGGGGGTTGGGCCTTGCTGATAATGATCTTGCTGCTTTCTTTCATTTTCTTCTTATTTGTGAACGTGAGGTCAGTTTATTTTGGCTGCTCGCGTCGAATTTTTAAGTCTTTTTAACCCCATGTAAGGGGGGGCGTCAGGATGTCGGAGTGGGGTCAAAAGTCACTGTTTGCAGGGGTTCTTCTTATCTCACGTTCAGTCCCTAAGAATGACGAGCCCTTGGGTTACGCCACTGATTACTGAATCAGCAGTAAAAAACACGGGGCAAGTCTGAGTGGTTGATCGTTGTATTTTTGATATTGCGTTGTTGTCCCTTTGGAAAAAACGCTTGAGTATCACTGCAGAGTGTCTGTGTTTTTTCTTGGGTCATGTTAACCCCGTGACATTGGCTCTTTTTTCTTTTGTCTCCTGTGTTTTACTGACTTGAGGGGGCGTGTGTTTTTCACTGTGTGTTCTGTTTTTTGGGCCCGGCTGAAAGTATCTGTTTGTAGGTTTTGTTTTTGAAACTTTGCTGGGGGCGGGACTGGGGGTCAGGGGGAGCGTAATTGTACTTATGCTTCCCGAAAATGGTTTGCTATTTTGGGGGGGGGGGGGGGGGGGTGGGGGGGGGGGGGTGTGTGTAATACCCCCCTTCCTGTCTGTATTGATGTGTTATGGCTGCGGTCAGTTTTTCAACAGCTCCGGTTTTTTCTGTCTGCAATGGCGCAATAAAAGATACAGGGTTTCAGACAGGGACTCTAGATTTCGCAGAGTGGACGTCACCGTCTGATATTGGTCTTCAAATTTTTCCCCATGTCGTCCCAATTTTTGCGTACTTAAAGTAGTCTGTTGATCAGATTGTTCAGTTGTTGAAGCAAATTTTCGATATTTTTCAAAACAAAAAAAAGTCCCCAAAATGTCTTGATTAATTTCCGCTGTCTTCCAAATATGAAGTTGGTACACGGGAGCTCATGCAGGCAAGGGCACTTTTCTGTTTTGTGTGTGTGTGTTTTTTGGGTGTTTTTTTTTTTCTTCGCGAGCCAAAAAAGAAAGCGGAAGTTTGTGGTCCCCCCTGGCCATGTTTGGCTCACACCTTCCCGCTTTCCCAAAAATTTGGTGTGAATTGTAAAGGGGGAATTTCATGCAGCTTTTTTCCCGGGTTTCCCCCCGGTATAAAATCAGAGTATTTGGGCCGGTTTAAAAAAAATCACCCCAGTTTTATCCCCTATGTTGAAGCCATCGCTCTACCCCGGGGGCACATTTCATTTAAAACCCAAGAAAAGAAAACCCGGTCTTTTTAAGCGGGGGGGGAAAAAAAATTTAAAACCTACCACAAAATAACCCCAAATTCATATGCTTTAAATTTAAAAAAAGGGCCATCACTAAATCTCCAGTCAGGGGTTTCCCGCCAATGTCCCGGCCAAAAAAACGTGCTTTGGAAAAAATTACTACAGGGGGTCCAAACCCCCCTTTAAAGGGGACAAAAAAAACGCCCAAGGAAGGTTTACTTTGGAAGGGAAAAGAACTAAACAACACACAAGAAAAAAAAAAAATTTCTGGCAAATCTTCTAGCTGTTCAGAACCAGTAAAACACCTTTAACGGAAACTTACTCACAGCAGTCGGGCATCTGACAAACTTTAAAAGCTGTTCAGAAAACAATAAACACCCCGGGGCCAAAACCCTTTTTGTCAATACACTAAACCCAAAACTTTTTGTAAAAAGCCCAAACCCCCCCTTTCAGGGGAAAAGAATAAATTTTTCCCCAAAGGTTCTGCAATTTCCAAATTTTGTTTTTTTTTACTTGGAAGTTTTAAATCACTTTTTTTGGAAAAACCCTTTTCTTATCTTTTTTGCACATCATGAAAAAAAAACGGGGGGTCAGAGGGCTCAATCCTAAACTAAATCAATATTGTCAAATTGCCGGTAAATTTCCAAATGAATTTATGTAAAGGTAAATGTTTCTTTTTTTTTTTCTTTTTTTAAGTACATTGACGATCCCTTTTTTTATTCTATGTATCTATACCTTAGGCAGAAGCAGGAGTAAGGGATAAAGGGGGGTGGGCGAAAGGCCCTTATTTCTTTTTTTGCAATAAAAACTGTAGAAAAAAATGTAATTTTGCTATCTAAATCCATTTTCTGCAAGACCCAAAAACTTCATAAAATTTTGCCCCCCCTTTTTCCCCTAAAATTGTTATAAAAAGCAATCTCCCTAAGTTAGGGGTTTTACTTTACCCTCCAGTTATTAAATAAAAAACAGAGCGAAAAGGAAAAGTTAAATTTTCCCAACCTATATTTCAGATTAAATATATAAAAGCTAAAAAACCCCATGTTATATTTATAGACAAAACTTTTGTATTCTTAAAACTATAGAGCTTTCTGTTTTAGAAAAAAAAACATTAATTGTTTAAACTGTTACTACCCCTGATGGAGTTTAAAAGGGTAAAAGCTGACTGGGTTAATGGTTTAGATTTTATCCCATAGCTGGATAATTTAGGGGTTTTTAAGGAAACCCGCCTTGTGGTGGAAAAAAAATTTGCGAATTCAAAACCAAACAATGATATCGCAAATACCATAGTTCATTTAACTTAACTTTTTTAAAGGGAGGGTTTTAAAATAACAAGAATCGCTGATGGGGCAAAAAAAAAATTTTTAAAATAAAAACACCCTCTTTGGGGGCACTGATAAAAACCATATTTGTAAATGAAAAAAGTTCTCAAAACACCACGGGGGAAGTGACCCCTTCCATTTTTGGAAATGGTTTTATCTTTTAAAACGGGGAGTTTAAAATTTAAAGATAATTTTTGGGGTTTTTGAAATATAATGAAAAAAAACCCAAATGGGATCTTTTGGTAATATGTTTGGTTTTTAAACTTGCTGTTTTAAATTTCAAAAAATGATTTTACATCTCAAGAAGTTTTTAGAAATTTGTTTCGGTCTCAAAGGGTTTGTTTTTTAGAAGGTTTGCTGAGGGTTTTTAATTCCAAAAATTTAAAGGGTATTTACCCAAACCCAAAACGGTCTGGAACCTTTGGGTTTGGAACGTCATGTAAAATTTTAAAATTTAATAAGAAAACAGAGGCTTTCAAAAATGGCATAGGTATCGAAAAAATAAAAACCCCAAAAAAAAAAACCCCAAACTGCACAAAAGTAAAAACAGGCAATAGTTTTAGAAATAAAACGTGGCTTTCCCAAAAAGAGTATACACAAATCTGATTAAAGGGACTGTACTAGAAACCCCAAACTCCCTCTTAAAAACTGTGGGGAGAAAAAAAGAAAAAAAGGGTTTGTCTTTAATTTTCCCTGACCTCCTTTTTTTGAAAATGAATTGTGTATAAAAATGGGGAAGAAAAGCCAAATTTTATTTGCGGATCTTTTCGAAAAATTTGGTCGGGACGAAAAAAATTCCCATCCTATGGAAAAAGGAAAAGGGAAACATTTTAAAAATTTTTGGGAATCCCCCTTGTGAAATGGAAAAGAATGTTAGCAGGGGAAATCTTACTTTTAACCAGACCAAAACGCGGGGGAAATTATACCGTCCCCAAAAAGGGTTTTAAAGGGTCAGGGAAATTTTCGACGGGGTTTCAAAACCCAATACCGTCAACATGATCAGACTTTTTTCCAAATATTTTTTAAAAAGATGTTAGATTTTTTTTCAGTTTTTGGGGAAAATTTGGTACCCTTTCCAACTGATTGGAAGAAAGAAACCCATAAAAACCTATTCACAAAAAAGGGAAAAACCCCTAAATCTACCCCTTTCCCAGTTACCGACCTGTTTCGTTAATTTCCCCTTTTGGGGAAATTTTTTGAGAGAATTTTAAAAACTAGTTTAGAAAAACTTTCTGGAAAAAGAAAGGGGAATTTTCCCCAAACTTTCCGGGGGTTTTTTAAAAGGGGAAAAGGGGGATTTTTACGATCATGTCGTCCTTTAAAACTTCTCTTGTTAAAAAAAGGAAACTCGAAAAGCGTCATCCCGGTCGCAATTTTCTTTGAAAATTATAGGGGCCTAGGGACTTGTGGGGCAAAAAATTTTTTGTTTCAAAAAGAAAATACGGGGGGTTGGGAGGTCATTTCAAAAATTTTTCTTAACATTCAAACCCAAGAGGAAAATTCCGGGTTGAGATTAGGGGGTTTATATTATCCAGATAAAGGGTCCGTCAATATGGGTTTTCCCCCGGGGAATGTGATTTCCCCCAAACTCTTTTTTTCACTAATGCTTTTTGTATGAAAAAAACAAAACAAATGGTGCCAATTTGTAGCTTATCCGATGAAAATAGCTCTCTGGAAGAATGGTTTAAAAAGTAATTTAAAAAAATACATAAACGAAATAAAATTTTAAGCATTTTTCAAGATGCCATCGAAAAACATTTTGGAATTTTTTGAAAGAAAAGGGGTTTTTTTCCCGTCTGCTGAAAAAACTGTTTTCGTCATATTTACTAAAAAAAATTGATTTTAATTTGAAAGGGAAAGGGTTTCTATTAAAATTTCAGGTAAAAGATTTTCAAACATATATCCCAATAAAGGGTGGGAAATTTTTTTGGGGTTATCTCCCTTTTTAAAATTTTTTTGGACTAAAAATTTTTTTAAAAACCTTATTGAGAAAGCAGGGAAAAAAATAAACTTATTACGTTTGCTTTTGGAAAACCCCGTTTTAAAATTTTGGCAAAATTGATCAATTTCGGGAAAAAGGGAATAGTCCGCTAAATAAAAACATATGGTCAGGAAATCTATTTCCTGGTTTTTTTTTAAAAACCCGAAACTTTATAACTACAAGTATTGATTCCTTAGCTTTTAAAATTGGGGAATTTGGGGTTTCCGCGATGGGGTTTAACGAAAAAACCCTCAAAGAAACTGGTTTTTTTGCCATTACCTGAACAGGGAAAATTTTGGGGCCTGTAAAATTAAAGGTAAGGGGTAGGAAACTGTTCCAAAAAATTTGGTTTTTTCCCCTTTAAATTGATGAAGAAACGACATCTTAGAAAAAATTCGAAAAAAACTGAAAAACACGCCTTTGTTCGAAATTTTCTAAGTCAGTCTTTTAGAGTTTTTGTCTCCTTTTCCCCGGGTTGCGAAAAAATTTCCCCTTGTTTTCCTTCCCCCCTTTGGGTGTTTAGCAAGCAAATTTATTTTTACATATGGACCCAATTTTAAAAAGAGTGACAGTCCACCCTTTTTGCCTTTTTCGGGCCAAAAAATATTTAAAAAACGTTTCAAATATTTCCTCCGGTTTTCACAGATGGATCAAATTTGTAGTAACCTGAAGTTGGAGCCGCTTTTGTAATTTCCCCCAGCTTTAAAAATTAAAAAAGGATTCCCCTTAAAATAAAGGTTGTTTAAATTTTTAAATGCTGAATTTTTTTTGCAAATTTTGATGGCTTTCAAATTTTTTTGTGAAATGTCTTGGGGCCTGCAAAAATCCTTTTTTTGTCTGATTCAAAAATTTACATTGAAGGCTTTAAAAAATCAAAACCCTTTATCTGAACGAGCAATATTATGTACGAAATTTTTTTATTTAAAAACACCAGTTAATTAAATTTAGGAGCCCCCGACATTTTTTCTCTTGGGGGGTTTTCCCGGGCATTTTAAACTTGTGGCAACGAAAGGCCCCTTTTTTTTTGCCCAAGGGGCGGCCCTCCCCAAAAATTCTGATTTAACAATCACAATTTTTCCCATTTTGGGTTTGAAGTTTTTATAAATTTTCTCAACAAATCCCGGAATTTCAGGGCAAAAAAGTTTTAGAAAATCAAAAAAAAAGCTCTTTGGGGGGACTCTCTCTTTTCCCGCAAGAAAAAAGGCACTAACCCCCCCAGGATCAATTTCCACCAAAAAAACTTGAAAAACACAGGTAAGAACAAAAGGGGTTTCCCGATTTTTGAAACCGTCACCATATTATTTGTGGAAAAAACCCTTTCATCCCACATTTTTTTCTGTGTCCCGATAAATTTACATTTAAAAACCCCCTTTAAGATATGTTTTCAACCTTTTTAAAACTTCCCTTTTTATGTCCCAGCGTTTTTTACCCCAGCAAAAAAAAAATGGTTTGGTCCCCTGACAAAAACCGCAAATTGGGCCTAATTTTTTAAAACCCAATTGGTTTGGTTTTTTTTTAATTTGTTTCATTTCCCCCTTTTTGTTTTTCAGAGGTTCCCCTTGTTTTATTTTTAAACCAAAAAAAGTTTTTCGTTTTTTGGGTATTTGCTCAGATTTTTCTTGTAGGGGCAAAGTTCCCCTTATTCAATTTTTGGAAAGTTCGACCCTAACTTTTTAATATGTTTGTTTTTTGGATTACATTACGAAACCTTAATTTGGGGGAGGGGGAAAATTTAAGGGGGGGAAGGGGGTTGGGAATTTTTTTTTGGGTGTGTGTGTGTGGGGTGTGTTGTGTGTGAGGGGGTGTTTTTTAAGAGTGAGTGGGCAGGGGGAAAAAAAGGGAAAGGGGGAAAAAAAAATGGGCTTTTTTGGCATGCATGGATTAAGTAGAAAAGGGTGGTTGGGGGGGAAAATTTTGTAATTTTGGGGGGCGTTTGAATATTTTTTTTTAGATAATGGGTTTTTAAGGAAAATTTGGTTTCCTTGATTTGTTTTAAAAATGTTTGTTTGTTTGTTTTTGTTTTTTTGGTGGGGTGTTTTTTTTTTTTTGTTTTTTGTTTTTTTTTTTTTTTTTTTTTCTCCTTCCTCCAAATCAGAATTTCCTTTGTTGCTCGTTAATTTTTATTCAATTGGGTTTCAAAATGAAATACAACAAAGGTTAAACTGACAAAAAATGGTTTAGTCAGTCATTTTTTTTCAGTTTAACTTTTATTTACTATAAAGGGGTTTTTAGACGGAAAGGAATAAAGTAGTGTATAAAGGAAAGGAAAATTCATGGGAATATTATGAAAAAAAAAAAGGAAAATTCATGTTACGTATTTTAGAGGAAAGGTTTTTATTATTTAAAAAAACGGCCCAAAGAGGGTTTTGGGGGTGTATTGAAAGAGGTGCATGGGAAGGGGAAAATGTATATGCATAAACCCAAATATAAACCTACAACAATTTTAAATATAAATAACAAAATTAATTTTAACACATCAAAGGAATACCAACTGGACTGGGGTTTAAAAATTTCCCGAAAAAAAATTTTAAGCAATGAAAAATATTCAAAAACTTTTTAGTGGCTAATGAAAAATTGGGGAAAAAAAGTCCTTAAATACCCTCCCTTTTGGAAAATTTAAAGGGCTTATGCTCGGGGCAATGAATTTAGTAGATGAAATTACAGTTATTTGCTTACCCCATTTTACATTTTATATTTTTAGGGGAAAAAAATTTTTTCGAAAGGCTTTTAAAAAGAATTCTAAAACTTAAAAACCCTTTAATTTTTCTTGAATGTGGGTGGTGTCCAAAATTTTGAAAAGGTTTTGGGGTTTTTGCTGCCCTTCTTTGTGTTTAACAACATTGGGAATTCGGATTATTTGAATCTATAAGTAAAATTTTTTAAAACGATTTTCTTGAAACTTTTTTTTATAAACTAAAGTAGATCTTTTAAATGTGCAAGTTTTTATTGCGCCTTCGAAATTACGGGGCTGCCCTTTTTAAACTTTTCTTTGGGCTACCCACTCATTTGAAAAATTTCCCCATGCGAAAAGGGACCCAAAACCCAAAAAATTTTTAAACCCCCTTTTGTCGTTGGTGAATAATTTTGTTTTATTTCCATTGTCATCTCAATTCCTTCTTTGAAATTTGGGGGATTCTAACCCTTTTAATATGACTTGAGTCTACAAAATAATAGAAATTTTATGCAGTTTTCGGAATTTTTAAAATAATTTTAACCCAAAAATATGGGATAAGTTTAGCTTTTGGAAAAAAGGAAAAATTGTCTACCAAAAATAGTATAATTTTTTTTAAATTTTCAATGAAGGAATTCCAAAAAAACCCCTCCCGAAAATTTCCTCTTCTAGAACAATCCGTTGTGTTATATATTTATAAAATATTTTTTTAAATTTTTTAAAAGATAATTAAATATTTTATTTTTATATGGGGGGACACTTCAGGGTTTTTTAAAAAAAATGGTTTTTGTGGTTTTGGGGGGTTTTTTTGTGTGTGTGTGGTGTGTGGTGGTGTGAAAGGGAGAAAGAGAAGACTCCCAAAGGGAAAAAAGTGTCAACCTCCGGCCTGTAAACATTTTAGGGGGTCATGCACACACATGATCGAAAAAAAGAAAAGACAATGAGTAAATGAACGGAAAAAAAAAATGCCAAAGGTTTAACACAACACATTTGTCGGAATGAAAAGGGTTGTTTGGTCCAAAAGTAAAATCCTGCTTCAAGATCTTCCCTTCTTTTGAACGCATGAATATGTACATATCGACATTTCTTGTTACCCTCACATCTTCGTTTTTTAACAACTGTGCCAGTTCTACATGATAATCTCTACTATACTGCCTATGTTAAAAAAAATTATTTCTCTCTTAAAGGACTGTAGACATCGAAAATGTAGCAGAAAATAAAATTCATCCCCCTATTGATTACGGAAGTGTGTGTGTGTGTGGTGTGGTGTGGGGTGTTTGTGTTGTGTGTGTGTGTGTGGGGTGGGGGAGAGAGAGAGAGAGAGAGAGAGAAAAGAGAGAGACAGACAGACAGACAGACAACAGACAGACAGACAACAGACATACGGATAGACAGTCAGATGCACACACACACACACAC
>NC_134903.1:17163683-17166183 GCF_041734735.1 Babylonia areolata
TGAATATTATTTATACTTTTATTTAAATTTTGCCATTTTACTTCCCTAACTTTGCTCCATGATGCTTTTTCTAGTAAGCGGTACCCCTCTTGTACAGACAAAGGCACATAAAGGTCTGTGGTTCCCTGTTGGTGTTTTGCACCTTTTCTTGCAGCCCTATCAGCCCATTCATTATATAGGAGACCAAGGTGAGAGGGAACCCAACAAAAAGTTATATGTGTTCCTCTCAAATTCAAAAGATGTACAATGTGACTTATTTCTATTATCATTTTGGACTTGTTCTTACAATTTGATGAGTTTAAAGCATATAATACAGATTTTGAATCAACACAAAATAAGACTTGAAGAAGGCAAACTGGAAGATCAAGAATATAAATATAGAAATTGGTGTCTTTATCTGTATACAGCGTTTAATATCATCGCGTTATGACATTTCTTCTCGGAAAACTTAGTGATTGAATGCTGATAATGTTAGAAATAAGTGTCTTTATCTGTATATAGCGTTTAACTAAAATTGCGCCGTGACTTTTCTTCTCGAAAAACGTGATGACTGAATGATGATAATGATAGAAATTGGTGTCTTTATCTGTATACAGCGTTTTATAACATCGCGTTATGACTTTTCTTCTCGGAAAACTTGATTGAATGCTGATAATGTTAGAAATAGGTATCTTTGTCTGTATGTAGTGTTTTAAAAAATCGCACTATGATTTTTTTCTAAAAAATCTTGATGATTGAATGCTGATAATGTTAGAAATTGGTATCCTTATCTGTATATAGCTTTTTACAAAACTGCGCAGTGACTTTTCATCTCGAAAACTTGATGATTGAATGATAATAATGATAGAAATTGGTGTCTTTATCTGTATACAGCGCTTTAAAAGATGAATTTTCTTCTCGAAAAACTTGATTGAATGCTGTTAATGTCAGAAATTGGTGCCTTTATCTGTATGTAGTGTTTTAAAAAATCGCACTATGACTTTTTTTTCTAAAAAAAACTTGATGATTGAATGCTGATAATGTTAGAAATTGGAATCTTTATCTGTATAATAGCGTTTTACAAAACTGCGCAATGACTTTTCATCTCGAAAACTTGATGATTGAATGCTGATAATGTTAGAAATTGGAATCTTTATCTGTATAATAGCGTTTTACAAAATTGCGCAATGACTTTTCTTCTCGAAAAACTTGATGATTGAATGATTTCTGTACATACCCCTTCAGAAGGGGCAAAAACATTTTGCAAAATAAATCATTCGTTCTCATAATTATTTGTAGTCTCTCACTCTCACAGAGTGTGTGGTATTGTACTTGTGGTGACATTAGAAATAACCCTTATCACCCCTTTGTCAATAGACCAATGCAGGTAATGACAATAAAATATCAAAGCAAAGCAAAGCATCAAAAGCATATATATATATATGTGTGTGTGTGTGTGTGTGTGTGTGTGTGTGTGTGTGTAGCCGTGTACTGAACCGAGTGGTTATTCAAGGGTGCGGTACAAAAGAACTAACTAAATGATGTTTGACTGAATTAAAGGATAGACAAGAATTCCTGCGCACAGGCCAGGAATATATAGAGGCCAGTCACAAATGGGTTTTTTTAAAAATTGTTTTATTTACATTAGTTATGTAGAAAAGAACTAAGAAGAAGAAATAATGGAGAAGAGATAATGAGAAGAAGATCTTAGAGAAGACAGTGCCTGAACAGACACAAGTAAACAGATGTCACTGAGCACATGTCAGCACAAGTGAATAGTAAAGCACATGTATACATATTACATGGAAAGATTATCACTCAGCTTGGAATAAGCAACAACATAATGCATATGTGTGAAGACCAAATGCTGACATCAAATGACATTTCTAATACATTTAAATAGTGCAGTTAAAGTGATTGATTATTTATTATTTTGTCAAGACTTTCATATGGCTCGGGCAAACACAATCTTAAATTTATCTCCAAACTACATTCACGTTAAAACTCTGTTGCATGGAGATCCTGTTCTCCAAAATCATACAAATATATTCATTTTTCAAACTGTTCACCAGTTTATCTCCGATTCAAACAGATTTTAGCTTAGAAAGTATTGTGAAGAAAGGGCACAACATGATTCTATTCGTAAAATATATGTTGGATTTATTTGACTGACCAAATATTCAAAGTTGAATGGATTGGCCAATGATCTGTTAGAATTACTCCTCTCCCCTCTGTTCCCCCTCCCCCACCACCTTACCCACCATTCTTCTAAATTTTATTCTTCTTCTTCGTGTTTTTCTTCTATTAGGCCAATTACTCTGGTGATAATAAATTTAATCTCATGTTAATATTGATATTAGCATTATTTTACTATATTATGTACTGTTTGTTTATTTGTTTTATTTCATTATTTCATTACTTACTGAATGTTATTTGATACAAGTCATAATATGGTTCATCAGCCGTCATGATAAAATTGAAGTGCAACGTTGTGAGCACAGTATAAGCTTTAAGCTTGTTG
>NC_134903.1:17168683-17196183 GCF_041734735.1 Babylonia areolata
AACTCGGCGTCATTTGCACAACAGGCTGCTCACCTGGGCAAAGCAGACTGACGGCTGCCATTGGGCGCTCATCATTCGTTTCATGTGTTATTAAATCAGATTTCAGGCACGCACACATACACACTCAGACAGACATTAACACTTTACGTGCATGACCATTTTTGACTCCCTTGTGTAAACAAAGTGAGTCTATGTTTTAACCTGGTGTTCGGTTGTCTGTGTGTGTGTGTGTCTGTGTATGTGTGTGTGTGTGTGTGTGTGGTAAACTTTAACATTGACATTTTCTCTAAAAAAAAAAAAAAAGCCAGATTATATGCAAACTGCATTTACTGTTATATTTCTATTTTTTGCATTCTCTAAACTAGGCACTTTGATCTGGTATTCTGACACAACAAGAGCAGTCATTATTATCATTTTTTTGTTCAAACAGGAACTTCTTTTGCTAAGCATGGAAGTTTTATTTATTTTGCAAACGTTTTGGTGCAGATAGTAAAAAAGGGAAATTAATCTGTAATTAATGCTAGGGGACTTAATTTGCTTTAAACTGATCTTTCTCATCTTAAACATTACATATTGAAATTATACTCAATACATAAAAAGCTTGTGTGTTTCACTCTCAGTGTACAGGGCTTTCACTATGTTGTTTCGCCCAAGTGGTCTTTTTCGGAAAATACTAAAATCAATATGACGAGTGGACTTTACAGATCTATTGGCTGAGCCCTGAAGGTCATGGGCAAAAATCAATTGGTACACATATTAAAACACATTCAAAGCGCGTGCTCATATTCTTCGCGAACGCGAACGACGCCATTTTGTTTCAAGTTGTTGACCTGCCCGTTCAATCCTATATTCAATGGACAATACACGATAACATGTGATGGAAAGTTGGAGAAGGAGACCGATATATTTATTCAGAGAAAGATTTGTGATATAGCGCCTATCCTCACTTACTGGATTATGCCCCAAACTGTCATAAAAATATCCACAGAATCAGTCGGAATTCAGTTAAAAATTGTAAACCATGCGAGTTAATACCTAGAGAAAACGGCTAAATGTTGCAGTGTGATTGCGGCGATAGCCACGTCTCCTTTACCGCGGACTTAACCTTCACCGTACTTGGTTATTTTCCCACTTATCCATATTTAGTGGGTCTCACAGACCCACACTCGCTAAAGAAGGAATCCAGAGCTTACCCCCTATTCATACATCGTGGGTCTGACAGACCCATACAAATTAATGTGGGCTTTTCCAACTTCAATAGACTGAGCAACACGTTCCTGTCATCAGATCTTTTCCCACCCCTCTTCCGGCCAATCAATAGCAGCCTCTGTATGTCTGTGTCTGTGTGTGGCAGCCTCTGTATGTGTGTGTGTGTGTATGTGTGGCAGCCTCTGTATATATATATATTTGTGTGTGTGTATTTGTGTGCGTGCGCGAGCGTGTAAGTATACACGTCAGGAGAGCTCTGTGCGCGCGCGCATGTGTGTGTGTGTTCGTGTGTGTGTAGAGGATGAGGTATGTGTGTGTTTGCATGTGTACTGTAGGAGCAACGGAATATTGGAATGTGCGGGTGTACACACACACACACACACACACACACGCACGCACGCACGCGCACGCACGCACGCACGCACGCACGCACGCACACACACACACACACACACACACATATATATATGTCATCGTCAGGAAAAGGGATAGGCAAGATGTACGTGTAACAAAGACCATGTGCGGCGCCGAGTGTTGGACAGACCATCGCCTTGTAGTCTCGAAGCTGAATATTCGAATCCAGCCCAAGAGACGCCCCCAAGGCCAGAAGGCTCCAAAACGGCTTAACATCGCTAAGCTGAAAAACATCACCATCAAACAGTCCTTTGTGGAGCTGCTGGAAGATCGTCTGGAATCCGCCTCTCTGGACAACCAGAATGTGGAGTCTGACTGGAGGACCCTGTTTGAGCTGATCTATAGTACAGCTTCAGAGACCCTGGGACCCATGACCAGAAAGCACAAAGACTGGTTTGATGAAAACTGTGATGAAATCAAGCAGCTTCTGGATGAGAAACGCCGTCTGCATCAAGCCTACCTGAGCAACCCAAAGTCCACATCAAAAAAGGATGCGTACGATGCCATCCGCAGGACTGTTCAGCAAAAGTTACGCCAGATGCAGGATAAGTGGCTGAGTGACAAAGCTGATGAGATCCAGGGATATGCTGACAGGCACGATATGAAGAGGTTCTATGATGCCTTAAAAGAAGTCTACGGCCCCACATCCTCAGGATCATCCCCCCTCCTCAGTGCAGATGGGAATACCTTGATCACCGAGAAGGAGAAAATTATCGAACGCTGGGCTGAGCACTTCAACAGTGTCTTAAATCGCCCTTCCTTCATAAATGATGAAGCCATAGACCGTCTCCCACAAGTCCCCATCAACGAAACACTGGACGATCCGCCAACACCTCTTGAGACCCAGAAAGCAATCCATCTGCTATCCAGTGGCAAAGCACCTGGCTCAGACTCCATACCAGCAGAGGTCTACAACGATGGAGGCACTGTGCCTACTGAGAAGCTCCATCAGCTGTACTCACTCATGTGGAAAGAAGAGATGATCCCCCAGGATTTCAAAGATGCATCTATCATTCACTTGTACAAGCGAAAGGGGAACCGGCAAGCCTGTGATAACCATCGGGGCATTTCCTTGCTCTCCATCGCTGGCAAGATACTTGCCAGGATCCTACTAAACCGCCTCACAGCACACCTTGACCAAGGTCATTTGCCTGAGAGCCAATGTGGATTCCGGAAAGAGCGCAGAACCACCGACATGGTGTTTGCTGCAAGGCAGCTGCAAGAGAAATGTCAGGAGCAAAATGCTGCTCTGTTCTCCACCTATGTCGACCTCACTAAAGCCTTCGACACCGTGAGTAGAGAGGGACTGTGGAAGATCATGGCCAAGTACGGATGCCCTACCAGCCGCCGTGGCGAAGTGGTTAGCGTCGCGGACTGACGGCTGGGAGGACGCGGGTTCGAATCCCAGCGGAGGTGGGTTTTTCGGCCCGTGGCCGGCTCCTACCCAGAGTTGAGTGTGCTGTGGGCTTAAATGGGGAGACTGGGACCACACAGTCGAGTGTCATCCACTTCAAGGATGCGTCTTTGGGTGTGTTGCTCTAATTACCTGACCAACACTGCAAGTGTCTGTATCTCTCGGGCCTGGTTAACGCCGGGATATCATTATGACAGGAAGCGTAGAGTACAGCCTTGTCACGCAGTCCCAAACCAAAATGGACCTCCATAGCAACATCGTCATCATCATCGTCATCCTCCTCCCCCTTCATCGTCATCAATATAAACAAAATAGTCTCAAAGTCTGTGGCCTTTCATGCCCTGCTCTCATGGTGACCTCAGTTTCGATACCCCTCCACTTCCGTGCTTTGGGTGAGTCCTGTCAATGTCGTCAGTGTCGGCAGATTCATGGGGGGGCTGTTGTTTGAGGGACGTGGTGGCGGTCTCCACTCTGGGAGAGACGCTCGCTCAGTCTGGCTCCGCGACTAAGCCATTATTGTCGTTAGTAGGGGGCTTAGTAGGTGGTGTCCTAAGTACGTTAAAACAGAACAGGCACCACTGAACACCACTGAAGTGACTCAGCAGCAGTGCAGGGTCTCCTCTGGTGTGTGGCCTCCAGGCGACCTAACATCGATGGTTCCCTGTGGACTGCCGACGCTGGGACTGCGACGGACGAACCCGGGTGTGGCCGTGTATGGGGGAATCTAAATGAGCGGCGTGGGAGTAATGCCACTGAAACGGCGCAGATGATGGGGCAGCAAAAAAAAAAAAAAAAAAAAAAGTACGGATGCCCTCGGAAATTTATTTCCTTGGTCAGCCAATTCCATGAAGGCATGCAGGCTCGAGTCCAGGACAATGGCGAAACATCTGCTCCTTTTGCTGTCACAAATGGTGTCAAGCAAGGCTGCGTCCTGGCTCCAACGCTGTTCAGCCTCATGTTCTCTGCAATGCTTACTGATGCCTTCAGAGATGGCGATGTTGGAATCGACCTAAAGTATCGAACAGATGGCAAGCTAACTTGATGGCAATTAATAAACTTGATAATCATCAAAATATAACTTGCCTGAGGCAATGACACCGGTAGCCTGCTGTACTGTTGTGTTCTCCGTGAGAGCCGGATGCGATGTGCCAGCCAACTACAGAAGCAGTGAGGTAGCCTATGTGTCATCAGTCACGTACGCACAATCACTTCGTTCCACGTAGTACAAAGGGATTATTGGTTTGTTCCCTTCTTTTGCGAGTATGGGTCTGAGAGACCCACGAATTACGAATAAGGGTACTTAGTGTTTTCTCTTCTTTGGGGAGTATGGGTCTGTAAGACCCACAACGTAGGAATGCAGGTAAAAATTTTCACAATTACGTAACTGATTAACTAATCAGTTAAAGTGTACATTAATTTACTAAAATGATGCATATGTTGTGACAACAAAAGTCATGAAATTTCAAATTAATCGGACACCAAATATATTATTTTAAAGGCATTTTTTAAGGCAAAAATGGGTCTGTCAGACCCACAAAGTACGGTGAAGGTTAAAAAGAATTTTTGTTATTGCCCTTAAAGATTTTTTGAATGCCCAAGATACACCAGAATAATATGATTTAAACAGCGTTCTCACTGCGAATACCGCAATTGATTTATCGCCCTTTAAAAAAGTATGTTCAAATATTAAATTTTAGAACGTCAGTTAAGGAGCCATGATAGTGTAATGGGTAAGACAGTTTCTTCTCACCCAAACACGCGGGGTTCGAATCTGGTTAGGACTTTTGTTTTTTAACCCGAAGCTTTATAATAACAAATACAGAACACATTTTAACGATTATATATATATATATATTTTTTTTTTCTTCTTAAAAGTGTATCACAAGTGAGCCTTGAAGGCCTTGCCTCTCTTGTTTTTATTTACCCCGCTATGTAGGCAGTCATACTCCACTTTCGGGGGTGTGCATGCTGGGTATGTTCTTGTTTCCAGAACCCACCGAACGCTGACATGTGTTACAAGATCTTTAACCCTTTCACCGCCAAGCTCGCATTTATGCATAGGTGTGGTAGAGGACCTATGTCACTGAAAGGTGACCATTCATTGGTCTGTTATCCATGAACCTACTACTCTTAATGTTCGGTGATAGGATAGGCCATATTTTCTATACATCGCAGGGGGAATCCCCAGCTATTCTTAGCCATTGTATTTTCTGTGTTTATACCACAAGGGAATTTTGTACTCTAAATTGACTGGCGGTGAAAGGGTTAACGTGCGTATTTGATCTTCTGTGTGCATATACGCACGCAGGGGGTTCAGGTACTAGCAGCTCTGCACATATGTTGACCTGGGAGATCGGAGAAATCTCCCCCATTTACCCACCAGGCACCGTTACCGAGATTCGAACCCGGGACCCTCAGACTGAAAGTCCAACGCTTTAACCACTCAGCTATTGCGCCCGTCAACCATGCAACGAATAACTTACGCCATCAATCTGAACATATGGCGACAGATCATATCTGTCTTTGAAGTGTTCAGAAACAATACCATTCATCCCGTCGCGTGAAACAGCAAGATACGTAGAGGTTTAGATACAGATACTCCTACAGACGTTCTGTAATTGCCATTGATATCATGGCAGACAGGCTTTGCGTCACAGCTTGCCCAACTCACCTGCTCTCTCTCTCTCTCTCTCAAACAAAACACAACAACAAACAAAAAAACACCCTAAAACATTCATAGCATGTATAAAACAACAGTTTGGAATCGGGGCGGACAGAGATATCGGTACTGCTTTAACAGTTGGGAAGGTCTGAAGAAAGCTCTAAAAGTAGTGTCTAATGTTAAATGGAAGACTTTCAAAAAGGAAAGAGTACGTTAACTGAAGGATTTTGTTTCGACAGATAGAACACAAAGAATCCTACAACCAGAAGAAGAAAGGTGATTCCTAGATGGATTGTACCGACGAAGAATAGCAGAGATATAATCAAGGACAGTTCCAGTGAGAGGTGAGAAGCCCACTGAAGTGAGTTTAATTGAAATGCGGGACTGAAAGCAAAGATTTCAGAAGAGGTATAGAATGTTCACATTTGGATAATTTCAGAATCAGATTCGCGGCATTATTCTGAACCTTTTACAGCTTGTAGAGCAGGTACTTTAGGGTGATCAACAGTGACGATGAATAATTTGAGAAACTGATGTCGAGTACATTATAAACAAGATACGTCTCATCACAGAACCTTGTGGAACTCCGTATTCTATCAGTATATGGGGTTAATAAAGCCCATTTAATAACACTGTCTACGTTCACTAAGATTTTATCTACGCACAGGCGACACCTTGACTGCCAAAAGAGTGTTACAGCTTAGACGAATTTCGTGGTCAACTGTGTCGAAAGAGGCTGACAGATCCAGAGGAAAAAGAACATAAATTCTATCATCATAATCACCACGCGATTTGAAAAGATCTTTAGCAGCTTTGAAGAGAACAGTTTCAGCAAGTGACCTCCTCTGTAAGCAGGCTGGTGTGGACAAAGTAGGTTGTAGGCTTTCAGGTGGTCAAGAAGCTGGGCCAACACCAATCTTTCGATCAGTTTTGACACGAACAACAAGGAACCTTACATAGTGTATTCGGACATAACAGAACGAATACGTAAGTTGACCTCTCTCTCTCTCTCTGGCACAATCCCTCTTCCTCACTACCTCTCTGTCTCTGTCTCTCTCTGTTTAGATTATGTTTATTGATTGTATCTACTGATGATGGTATTATTCGAAACCTGGCATGCTGTCTATATATAGAGAGAGCTTTTAAGCTGAGACAGACAGTATTGTCTTAGTTTATTCCTTTATTGACCTGTGTAATCTGTTATACACTAATTTACAATTATGATGACAGCTACAAATTTTATTATCGCCCCTTGTTCATGTGAGGCTGTGGCCCCCCTATCTGTGTGTGTGTGTGTGTGTGTGTGTGTGTGTGTGTGTGACTTGACTTGACTTCATTTATTGTCATAAAATCCCGAAGGATTAATAGACACAACAAAGAACAAAGAAATAAACGGTCATCTAATACGCATGCACTGAAATACATTAGTTGGCGAGTGTTTTTTGATAGTCATCGCAGGTGAATAAATCACTTGGTTTTAGGATATTGTTTTGTATTTTTCTAGAGATCACATTTGATTGATGATCATACTGCTGTATAGTTGTGATTAGATGGTTTCGCAAATTATGAAATAAGATACACGTATCTAAGAAATGTAATTCATCTTCAACAACTTCACATATAGCACATAACCTCTCTTCTCTGGGAATGTTTGCATATCTTCCTCGTTCGATAATTAAATAGTGTGCGCTTATTCTGAGTTGACAAAGTGCTTGTTTGTGAGCAGGATCGATTTTATCAGTTAGATAATTCTCAATTTGATAATCGTTTCTTTTAATTTTGTTGTAGAAGTCTAATCTGCTGTATTCAGTTTTTCTCTGTTTCCAGAATTGTACATATCTATTTCTTAGTTGTTGGCGTAATGTAAATTTAAGTCTGCTGTTACTAAATGTCGACTGATTATTCCAAACATGACCTAATCCTACATTGTGAAGAATATTCTTTACAAATTGTATCCAGGGATTTTGAATTGTGTCTGGTTGGTTCATCATCGACATATAGACCTTTTTGATATGGCTATCATCATGTGCATCCAGAATATGAGTCCAGTGGTCAAGAACTCTGCATGCAATATGAATTCCAATTGGAAATCTGACCATTTCTGCTAGAGTTGGCAGATTCATTGTCTTATAATGTACCCCTAGAAGCAGTTTGCAAAATTTTATATGCATTTGTTCATGTGAATGTTTCGAAGAAATACAATTTCTAAAGAAATCTGTCATTCCTGTATTGAATTAATTGGTAGTTTTAGTTTCAGCCCATGGGAACCAAATATCGGATCCATATGATAATATAGGTAAAACAAGCGAATCAAAAAGCTGCAGTACAATATCCAAACGAATATCTTGCTTTTTAACGATTCGTCGGAGGGAATGTGCTGCTTTCAATGCCTGTTTGGCTAGGTGCTCTTGGGCAAATGAGAACGTTCCAGTTTTGTGAAATAATATACCCAAGTACTTGTATTGATCAGTTGTCTGGATTATATCATTGCCTATTGTGAAAATAACAGGCACTTTGGGATCGGTGTGTGTGAAAACTATTACTTTAGTTTTATCTATGTTAATTTTTAAATCCCAGTTTTCACAATACAGATTGAGTTTATCTAGTTTCCTTTGTAATCCTATCTTTGTCGTGGACAAAATTACTAGATCATCTGCATATAGTAAACACGAAACACTATCACTTTTGTCAAGGTCTATGGATAGTGAGTCAGTAACGCCCAGACATTTCGGGAGATCACTGATAAAGATATTAAATAAAGTGGGACTGAGTGTGTTCCCTTGTAGTACCCCCTTCAATATGGGTATTTCAGAAGAAATCCCGTATCAGTTCTTGTGCAAGCTGTGGCATTTTCATACATGCTTTGAATAACTCTAAAGCAATTTCCATTTATACCGATTTGATACATTTTTAGCATTAGAGCGTGATGCCAGACCCTGTCAAATGCTTTCTGAAAATCAACAAAACAGCAGTAAAGGCGATTCATTCTTTTTCTTAAAGTATCGTCAATTATCTTTTTAAGTATGAATATGTGGTCCGAGGTCTTATGTGATTTTCGAAAGCCTATTTGCTGTTTTGATAGTAAATTATTGTCTTCGAGGTAGTTTGTCATTTGATTGTTTATTATATGACAAAAAGATTACTAAGTGAGTTGTTTAGAGTTATTCCTCGATAATTGGTTGGGTTTAATTGGTCTCCCGATTTGTAAATTGGTATGCTAATTCCTTTTGTCCACATATCTGGGAACGTGCCTGAGTTAAGGATAGACTGAAATAACAGTGTTAGTATTTCTGTTGTTTCCGGTAAGCTAGCCTTTATGATTTCGTTTGTAATCCCGTCTTTTCCAGGCGTTTTTTTGTTGTGTAAGTTTCTGGATGCGTTGATTATCTCTTTTGTAGAAATTGGAAAATCAAGATACGAAGGTGTTATATTCGAGTTTATGTTTCTTAGTTCTGTGTTTATTTTTGCTTTTGTGCTATGGTCAACTTTGCTTTGTGTCCCAATGATGTCCTCCAGATCTTTCATCCATTTTGTGTTACTCATCGGTTTGTAACTATTACCTATGGGAGTTTCTGCATCGTTGAGAGATTTTAGTCTTCCATACACTGTTTGGATCTTTTAAGATAGCTTCGTTCACGCTTTGAACTAACCTGTTTTTATACAATTTTTTCTTTTGTTTTACACATTTGTGGTATGAGTTTAACATGTAAAAATACTTAACGCATATCGTTCTGTTCCGTGGGTTTCTGTTTAGTGCATTTCTTAAAGATTTCAGTTCTCGTCTTTGGATGTAACAAGCCTGATCAAACCATTTCTTAGACTGCTTTGTGTTACGTTTTTTTACGGAATTCTTTATGATGAACAGCTAACTTAGATGCTTCTGCTAACGCATCTGTGAACCTTTCAACTATAGTATTTACCCTTTTATTTGTGGATGAAATGTTTAAATCACTTTTGATTTCTTGTAACAATTTGTTGATTTGTCCTGTCTTTAGTGCATGACCAAGAGCGCTGGCAGAATTTTCATTCCAGAAAAATTTAGTATAACTTCCGTTTTGGTTGTTGCATTCCTTATTACTGTGAGTGTAAGGCGATTTTTTTTTTCTGTTTCCTTACTGACAAGTACATTGACAATCGTAGCGGACAATGATCGGAAAACGGACTGATACCTTCTACATTCATTTCAGATATGTCTTTTGTGAGTCGTTCTGAACATATAAAATAGTCCACAACGCTGCTACCTTGTTGTATGTGGCATGCATATTTTCCTTCTGAATCACCCAGGGTCCTTCCGTTTCGAATAAGCAGATCATTGCTTATGCAGATATCGATTAGTTTGCGACCAAGTTTGTGAACAGTTTGGTCCATTGAGCATCTGTCGTTTACTCTATCAGTATAACCAGGGTAAGACGACAGGTAGGTATTATCATCGTTGTCTGTGTTAATATCATCAGTAACCATTCCTGTCCTTGCATTGAAATCGCCACATAAGATAATATTGCCTTTTGTAGAAAAAAATGTTCTATGTCGCTTTCCAACCTATCCCATATCTGGCGTGAATGTAGTTTACCGAAAGATGATGATACTGGTGGTATATAGCAACAGCCGATATATGTGTCGTTTTCCTTTTCAGCTGCGTTTGGCATATGGATCCATACAAGATCGCAGTTGCTTTGCTGTAAAAAATGTATATGTTCTCTTAGTTCATCTCTAACAAAGACGGATATTCCTCTTGAAGACTTACAAGCCCTTTTATGTTTTTCTCGATAATAATGGATTCCTGGAGCAAAATTTGGAATAAATATTTCCTTTGTGCTTTCATAATTTAAGTGAGTTTCTTCCAAGAATACAATATCATATGATTGTAATTTGTTGATGAATTGGTAGTCTTTCAGTTTATTCACGCGAATACCATCTACTGTTTCTATGAAACCTTTGATATTCCATGAAAGAATGTTGATACGACTTTTACCTATGTCTACAGTTTATCTGAAATGCTCTATTGCCGGGTGGATCTAGTTATATGTCCGCGTACATTCTATTGATCATAGTACGTATTGTGTAGTCTGTCATAATAAGACCATCCGGAGCGGGCTGAACGTCGTGAATATGGATGATAGCTGTATCCATCGTCGTTCTCACGGGAGGAGCGTCGTGTGCCGGGGAAGTAGCCATGTTCACCGTCGCCCTCCTCGAACGCTGAGTACCGTCTTCCTGTGAGGTGGTGGAAGTTATCGTTGTCCTCATGGCATGAGGGGTAGTGGCGTCGGTTGTATTTGTCAGACCAACCTCTCCTTGGCCTGTTCCGTGGATACTGATATTCTGTCTGTCTGTCGAAGTGAGGAAATGTGCTGAGTTCAGGTGTATGGCTGAAGTGTCTCTCTGCTCGACGGTGTCTGTTGTCGCTCCGGTTATTTCTCTTACGGATGTCGGTATAGCTGTTGTAGTTTCTGCTGCCATATGTGTCCTTGTGCATGTAAGTTTTGTCTCTGTTGTTTCTATGCTGGGCGTCCTGAAGTCGTATGTTGGTTTGTTCTTGTGTGAACGCCTTTTGGTAACGATCCTGGAGCTGTCGTGGATGTCCTCTTCTGTTGTCGTGTACAGGTCTGTACTGACGTCGTGGCCATGTCTTTCCTGTCGGCTTCTCCCACAGCGTGTTGTCAAGGTGTCGACCGATGTTGGCTGCCAGGAGACCAGCACCTCTTGTGTTAGGGTGTACCTCGTCTTTCAAGTGATAATCTGCACGCAGGTTGTCATGACCCACGAAAGAGATGTTGTCCAGTTCATGAAGATTTGTATACAGCAAGGCGTTGAACAAGTCTATTCTGCGACTTAGCTCTTTCTGACGGGTGGTTGTGGCCTTGCTGATAATGATCTTGCTGCTTGCTTTCATTTCTCTTCTTATTTGCTGAACAGCTGAGGTCAGTTTATTGCTGGCTGCTTCTGCGTCGAGATTTCTTAAGTCTTTTACACCCACATGTATGAGGACGGCGTCAGGACTGTCGGACGTGGTGTCAAAAGTGCACTGTTCTGCAGTGGGTGTCTTCTTCATCATCACGTTCAGTCCATAAGAATGACCGAGCCGCTTGGGGTCTACGCCACTGATTACTGAATCATGCAGTACAAGAACACGTGGCAAGTCTGAGTGGTTGAGCTCGTTGTCATCTCTGAGTATTGCGTTGTTGTCCTTGGAAACATCGCTGTGAGTATCACTGTCAGAGTCGTCTGTGTTTTCTCCTTGGGTCATGTTAACCCAGCTGACATTGATGCTCTTTTCTTCTTTATTGTCTCCTTGTGTTTTACTGCTACTTGAGGGGACGTGTGTTTCTTCATGCTGTGTGTTCTGTTTTGTGGCGCTGGCTGAAGTATCTGTTTGTAGGTTTGTTTTTGAATCTTTGCTGGTGGACGGGACTGGGGTGTCAGGGAGAGCGTAATTGTACTTATGCTTCCCGAGTGGTTCGTGCTGATTTGGGGTGGGGTGGGGGGTGGGGGGGGGGCTGTGTGTGTCAGTACCACGCCTCTCCTGTCTGCTATTTGATGTGTTCATGGCTGCGGTCAGTTTTTCAATCAGCTCCTGTGTTTTTTCTGTCTGCAATGAGTCAGCAATAAAAGATGACAGGTTGCAGACAGAGGACTCTAGATTTCGCAGAGTGGACGTCACCGTCTGATATTGGCTCTTCAGAACTTGTTCCATAAGTGTGACGTCCATGATTTTTGCGTCATCTTAAAGTACGTCATGCTTGATCAGATCTGTTCTAGTTGTCTGAAGCAATTCTTCGATATTTTCATCGAAGAAACAGTCACAATATGTCTTGCATGTATATTTCCGCTGTCTTCGCAAATATGCACAGTTGGTACACAGGGAGCTCAGTGCAGGCATAGTGCACTTTTCTGTGTGTGTGTGTGTGTGTGTGTGTGTGTGTGTTTTCTTCGCCGAGCCAAACAAGTATGCGGAAGATGTGGTCTCCCTGGCCATGATGCTCACACCTGTGCGCATTCCAAAAAATGTGTGAATTGTCAAGGGAATCATGCAGCTTCTTTCCCTGGCTGCCCCGAGTATAAAATCAGAGTACTTGCCGGTAAAATAAAATCATCCAGTCATATGCCATATGTTGAAGCCATCGCTCTAGCCCGGGCACAGTCAGTGAACCAAGACGTAGACAGCCGGTCTCTAGCGGGCGAGGAAACAATTAAACCTACCACTAATAATCCAAAGTCATATGCATTAGCACTAAGAAATGGCATCACTAAATCTCCAGTCAGGGATATCCCGCCAACTGTACCGGCCAAGAACGTGCATGGAAAATTACTACATGGGTCCAAACACCCGTTGAAGACAGACAAGACAGACAAGGACAGGTTTACATTGGAAGATAGAACTGACAACACACAAGAAAATAACAAATCTGGCAAATCATCTAGCTGTTCAGAACAGTCAACACCATTACGGAAACATATCAGCTCACAGCAGTCTGCATCTGATCAAACATCAAGCTGTTCAGAACAATCAACACCATCCTGCAAAACCCCTGTCAATACACGTCAACCAACATTTGTGAAGACCAACCCCATTCAGAGAAAAGAATCAATCTCACCAGTGTCTGCAATTTCCGATCCTTCTGATTTTTTACTTGGAAGTATAATCACGTTTTTGGAAAACCTTTCTTATCAGTTTGTCAGCATCATGAAAAACATAACGGGCGTCATGACGTCCTCAATCTCTGAACTGAAATCAATATTGTCAAATTGCCGTGTGAATTCCAAATGAATGTATGTAAGGTAAATGTGTCTTTATTTTTTCTTTTCCTGAAGTACATTAGACAGATACTCTTTATTCTATGTATCTATACACTTATGCAGACAGCAGGATGTAATGATGATGGGTGTGGCGCAGGCCTATTTCGTTTTTTGCAATGGAACTGTAGAAGTAAATGTAATTTTGACTATCTGATCCATTTTCTGCAAGATCACAACTATCATATAATTGCCCTCCAGTCCCTCAATTGTTATAAAAGCAATCTCCCTAAGTTAGAGGGTTACTTCTACCCTCCAGTTATTGATGAAACAGAGCGCAAAGGAAAAGTTAAAGTTGCAACCTATATTTCAGATTCAATCATATATAAAGCTAGAAAACCACCATGTTATAGTATAGACAAACGTTTGTATTCTTCAACTATAGAGCTTTCTGTCTTAGATAAAACATTAATTGTAGTTAACTGTTACTACCCTGATGGAGTTTCAAGAGGTGAAGCTGACTGGTTAATGGATTTAGATTTATCCCATAGCTGGATAATTCTAGGGGATTTTAATGCGCACCATGCCTTGTGGTCGGACAAAAATTGCGAATTCACAACCAACAATGAATATCTAGCGAATACCATAGTTCATTCTAACTTAACTATATTAAATGATGGTTCAATAACAAGAATCGCTGATCGGGCAGATCAAAAAAATTCTTCAATAGACATCTCTTTGGTGTCGACTGATATAAATCCATACTGTGAATGGCAAGTTCTCAAAACACCACTGGGGAGTGACCACCTTCCAGTTGAAATGGTATTATCTGTAAAACATGAGATCATAATTAAAGATAATATGGGGTTGAAATATAATGAAAAGAAAGCAAACTGGGATCTGTTTGGTAATATGCTGGCTTATTACTCTGCTGATTTAAATTTCAACACTGATGTTACATCTCAAGAAGACTTAGAAATTTGTTATCGGTCTCTAAGGAATGTTATTCTGAAGGCTGCTGATGGTTCAATTCCAAAAGTAAAGTATATAGCCAATCCAAAACGGTCTGGTAATCCTTGGTGGAACAGCTCATGTGAAATAGCAGTCAATAAGAAAACAGAGGCTTTCAAAAACTGGCATAGGTATCGAAAAATCGAATCCAAAGAAAGAGTATCAGAACTGCACAACAAGTATAAACAGGCTAATAGTTTTAGTAATAAAACAGTGGCTGCTGCCAAAAAGATGTACTACACAAATCTGATTAACGACTGTACTAGCAACCCAACTGCCTCTTCAAAACTGTGGGGAGAAATAAAGCAAATAAAGGGTGTCTATAATCTTCCTGATCCTCCTTTGTATGAAAATGATATTGTGTATAAAACTAGGGAAGAGAAAGCCGAGTTATTTGCGGATACATTCGCAAAAATGAGTCAGACAGAATACTTGCCATCCTATGAGCAAAAGAGAAGGAAACAGTTTGAAGATATGAACTGCCCTTGTGAAATGGATAAGAATGATAGCAGTGCATCTTACATTAATGCAGACCTAACGCTGGGGGATCTATACCGTGCTCTCAATGCTGTTAAGTCAGGGAAAGTTGCGACAGGCTCAGATCCAATATCGTACAACATGATCAGACATTTTCCAAATATCTTTTTAAAAAGAGTGTTAGATTTTTTTCAGATTTGCTGGAATTCTGGTATCCTTCCAACTGATTGGAAGAAAGCAACCATAGTACCTATTCACAAACAAGGAAAACCTAAATCTAGCCCTTCCAGTTACCGACCTGTTTCGTTAACTCCCCATCTTGGGAAGGTTTTTGAGAGAATTTTAAAAACTAGATTAGAACACTTTCTGGAGAAGAAAGGAATTTTACCTACTTTCCAGGCTGGTTTTAGAAGAGGTAGGGGTGTTACTGATCATGTCGTCCATCTAACTTCTCATGTTAAGAAGGCACTCGCAAAGCGTCACTCCACGGTCGCAACTTTCTTTGATATTCATAGAGCCTATGACTCTGTGTGGCACTATAAATTGATTCATAAAGCAAATACAGTAGGGTTGGGAGGTCGATTTCTAAAATTTCTTAAGTCATTCTTATCCCAGAGGACATTCCAGGTGAGATTAGGGGGTATATTATCCAGATCAAGGTCCGTCAATATGGGTGTTCCCCAGGGAAGTGTGATTTCTCCCACTCTGTTTTCACTAATGCTTTATGATATGAAAAATATCAACACAAATGGTGCCACATTAGTAGCTTATGCAGATGACATAGCTCTCTGGAAGAATGTAAACTGTAATATTACAAAAAATACATCAAAACGAAATAAAATTATTAAGCATTTTCAAGATGCCATCGACAACATTGTGGAATATATGAAAGAAAGTGGTTTTCTCCTGTCTGCTGAAAAGACTGTTTTCGTCATATTTACTAAAAAGTTGATTGAATTTGAAGGTAGGGATGCTATTAAAATACAGGTAAATGATACTATCATATATCCGAATAAAGAGGTGAAATTTCTCGGTGTTATCTTCCATTATAAACTTTTTTGGACTAAGCATATAAACTACCTTATTGAGAAAGCGAGGAAGAAAATAGCTCTATTACGTGTGCTTTCTGGAATCCCTGTTATAAATTGTGGCAATAATCTGATCAATGCTGCAATGGGACTAGTCCGCTCAATTATATCATATGGTCAGGAAATCTATTTCACTGCTTCAAACTCTGATCTTCATAAACTGACAAGTATTGATTCCTTAGCTTTTAAGATTGCACTTGGGTTACCGCGATGGGCTTCAATCGACAAAACATACAAAGAAGCTGGTGTTTTGCCATTACCTGAACACAGGAAATTATGTGCCTGTAACTACATGGTAAGGGCTAGAGCTGTTCCAAATTCGGTTGTCTCTGAAATTGATGAAGAAACGTACATCTGTAGAGAAATTCGTAACAAAGCTGTATACACGTCCTTGTTCGATTTTACTAAGTCAGTCTTTGAGAGTTGCAGTCTGCCTCTTTCCCAGATTGCGAAAATTCCGCATTGTTTTCATCCGCCTTGGCTGACTGAGCAAGCAAATATTATTTTTACATATGGACAATTAAAAAAGAGTGACAGTCCACTCATTATTGCCTCTCGGGCCAAAGAACTAATTAATACACGTTTCAAATATTACCTCCGTGTTTTCACAGATGGATCAATTAGTAGTAACTCTGAAGTTGGAGCCGCTTTTGTAATCCCCGAGCTTAACATTAAAAAGAGATTCCACTTAACTAAAGGTTGTTCAATTTTTACTGCTGAATTGTTTGCAATTCTGATGGCTTTCACCTTTTTTAGTGATATGCCTCTTGTGCCTGCAAAAATCCTTATACTGTCTGATTCAAAATCAGCATTGATGGCTTTAAATAATCAATCTTCATCTGAACGAGCAGATATTATGTACGAAATTTTGTATTTAATACACCAGTTAATTATGCGAGGCTCCGACATTTCACTCTTGTGGGTTCCTGGACATTCTAATCTTTGTGGCAACGAAATGGCCGATTTTTGTGCCAAGGAAGCGGCATCGAACAATTCAGATTCAATCAATCACAATATTCCTATTTCTGTTTCTGAAGCTTGTACTATTCTCTCAACATATATCTGGAATTTCAGACAGAAACAGTTCTTAGAAAACTCAAAAAAGAAGCTCTGGTGGGATCTCTCTCTTCCAGCAAGAAAAGGCACTAACCCCCCAGGATCAATTTCCACAAGAAACTTGACACACAGGCTAAGAACTAATGCATGGTTATGCAGATTTTTGAAACCGTCACCACTATGTATTTGTGGTAAGACCCTTGACATCCCACATTTTTTGCTCGAATGTCCAGATACACATTTACATTTCAAACCCCTTCATGATATGATTACATCCTTTAATCTTCCATTAGTCATGTCCAGCGTTTTTCACCCTAGCAAAGAAAATGGTTGGTCTCTGACAAAAACCGCAGTTGACCTAATTAAAAGCCATCCAATTGGTCGGTTTTTCTAATTTGTTTCATCCCCTTTCTGTTGCAGAGGTTCCCCTCTGTTTTATTTAATCCAAAATAGTGTTTCGTTTTGGGTGATAGCGTCAGATTTACTTGTAGAGCAAAGTTCCCATTATTCTAATTAGTGGAACTGTTCGACCCTAACATGTAATATGTCGTCTTGATTACATTACGAAACCTTAATTTGATGAGAAAGAGTGAGAGACAGTGTGAATGTGTGTGTGTGTGTGTGTGTGTGTGTGTGTGTGTGTGTGTGTGAGTGTGTATGAGTGAGTGGGCAGGGGAATGAGGTAGGGGAATTATAATGGGCATTTGTGTGCATGCATGGATGTATGTAGAGAGATGGTGGGGGAGAAACGTATGTGAGTATGTGGGTGCGTTAAAATATTTTTTGGAGATAATGATATTAATGAAATTTGGTACCTTGATTTGTTAAATATGTTTGTTTGTTTGTTTGTTTGTTTGTGTGTGGGTGTTGTTTTTTTGTTTTTTGGGTTTTTTTTTCGTTTTTTTTTCATACCTTCCTCAAATCAGAATTTCCTTGTGTTGCTCAGTTAATATTTTATTCAAATGGTTGCGAAAATGTCAGTACAACAAACAGTTAATCTGACAATAAATGGTTTCAGTCAGTCAGTGTTTTCTTCAGTTTAACGTCTATTCACTATAAGTGTTTTTAGACGGAAAGGAATAAAGTAGTGTATAAAGGAAAGGGAATGCATGTGAATATTAGTGTAAAAAAAAAAGAAGTTCATGTTACGTATCAGAGGAAAGGTATATTATAAGAAAAAGTCTAAAGAGGTTGTGGTGTGTATTGAATGAGGTGTCATGGGAAGGAGAATATGTATATGCATATCAACAAGTATAAACCTACAACAATGTAAATATAAATAACAACATTAATTATAACACATCAAAGGAGGATACCAACTGGACTGGAGTTTAAAATTCCTGAAAAAATTCTAAGCAATGAATAATCATTCAAAATCTTTTCAGTGGCTAATGAAATATTGGAAGAAAAGTCATCAACTACATCTTTAGGAATTAAAGGTCTTATGCTCGGACAATGAATGAGTAGATGACTTACAGTTATTTGCTTACCGCATATACATTTTATATTTTTAGAAAATTTTGTACGAAAGGCATTTAAACGAATTCTATACATTAGACTTGTAATTTGTCTTGAATGTGCTGCTGGTGTCAAATTTAGAAAATGTTTGGGTTTAGCTGCATTCTTTGTGTTTACACAACATTGGTAATACGGATTATTTGAATCTATAAGTAATTTCTTAAATCGATTTCTTGATACATTTTCTATACAACTAATGTAGATCTAACTGGATGTCAAGTTGTATTGCGCCTTCGAAATTACGTGCTGCTCTTCAAGCTGCTTGGTCTACCCACTCATTTGAAATTCCACAGTGCGAAGGTACCCAACAGAAAGTTATTTTAATGCCCTGTTTTGTCAGTTGGTGAATAATATGTTTTATTTCCATAGTCATCTCAATTCGCTTCTTTGAATTTGGAGATTCTATAGCTTGTAATACTGACTTCGAGTCTACACATAATAGAATTTCACTGACAGTTTTCGGAATGTCTGAAATATAATTTAAGGCCATAAGTATGGCTATAAGTTCAGCTGTGAAAATGGAATATTGTCTACCAATATAGTATAATTTTTATATTCTAAATGAAGGAATTACAAAAGCCGCTCCTGAATTACCATCTTCTAGAACAGATCCGTCTGTGTATATATATATATATATTTTTTTTTTGTTTTTATAGATAATTAGAATATTGATTTTCTATATGGGAGAGCACTTCAGGTTTTAACAAAAATGGTGTGTGTGTGTGTGTGTGTGTGTGCATGTGAGAGAGAGAGAAGACTCAAGGAATTCAGTGTCAGACCTCCGGCCTGTAAACATTTGAGGTGCTCATGCACACACATGATCGAAAAAAGAAAAGACAATGAGTAAATGAACGGGAAAAAAAAATGCCAAAGGTTTTAACACAACACATTTGTCGGAATGAAAAGGGTTGTTTGTCCAAAAGTAAAATCCTGCTTCAAGATCTTCCCTTCTTTTGAACGCATAGAATATGTACATATCGACATTTCTTGTTACCCTCACATCTTCGTTTTTTAACAACTGTGCCAGTTCTACATGATAATCTCTACTATACTGCCTATGTTAAAAAAAATATATTTCTCTCTTAAAGGACTGTAGACATCGCAATGTAGCAGAAAATAAAATTCATCCTCTATTTGATTACGGAAGTGTGTGTGTGTGTGTGTGTGTGTGTGTGTGTGTGTGTGTGTGTGTGTGTGTGTGTGTGTGTGTGAGAGAGAGAGAGAGAGAGAGAGAGAGAGAGAGACAGAGAGACAGACAGACAGACAGACAGACAGACAGACAGACATACGGATAGACAGTCAGATGCACACACACAGAGAGAGAGAGAGAGAGAGAGAGAGAGAGAGAGAGTCTGACAGACAGACAGACATAAAGATAGACAGGCAGAGAGATGCACAGAGAGAGAGAGAGAGAGAGAGAGAGAGAGAGAGAGAGACAGACAGACAGACAGACATAAAGATAGACAGACAGAGAGATGCAGAGAGAGAGAGAGAAAGATAAAACAGCAGATACACATGTAACATCACGTTAATGGAGATACACGAATTGGCAATATAGAAAAGAAAACTTGACACCCTTGTTTTGTCTTTCAAAAGATCTCTGACTCTTTGGACTGGGAGCTTATGTTTCAAACAGTACGGATATTTGCATCTGAAAAAAACCACAAAAAACCCCCACAAAAAAACCCACCATGATTCAGAGTTGAGGGTGGGTACACACAAGGCAGTCCGCTTTCTCTTCGCCTGTTAATGCAAATTGTGGAAATAGTAACACTATGACATAAAAAAGGGGTGTCAGGCAGAGGGGGAATAATCTTCAATACAGATGTTGCCAATTTTGATAAATTCAGACGAAACAGGCCTCATTTCCAACAGATATGCTGTTAATACCATCAGGAATATACAATACATGATTTTAGAAGCAAAATGAATACTGACAATTTAACACATTTACTCATCTGTTTTGACTTCGAAAATGTCTTTGATTCTATAAACTGTGAGTTTATGTTTAAAGCATTATGAACCTTTGATTTAGAAAAAAAACAAACCAAAAAAACAACAACAACCAAACAAACAAAAAAACTGGATTAAAACAGTTGATAAAATCGAAAACGACCAGTTTACACTGTTGGTTTAAAGCTGAACGTGGATGCAGACAAGGAGATCCTTGTTCCCCTACTCTCTTTTTCGGACAAAGTGTGGAAATATTAAAAATGATACGATCAGACAAAACGTGGATAAGGGATATGTGTGTGTGTGTGTGTGTGTGTGTGTGTGTGTGTGTGTGTGTGTGTGTGTGTGTGTGTGTGTGTGTGGTGGGGGTGTCGTTATTAATCAAAAAACTTCTGTCACCAGACTGTATCGGAAATCTCCTCCACGACCCCCACAAAAAAAAGACACACACACACACACAACAAAGACCCAACTGACGTCACCATGGACCACGTGAGCCGCGTGCTGAGAAAGATGACGCGCGTGAAGAAGACCATCACCGACGACGAAGACGAAGCCCATCACCAGACGGCGATGCTCCGCTGCCTGAGCACGGCGGACCTCACGCTGCTGGGCATCGGGAGCATGCTGGGCGCGGGCATCTACGTGCTGACGGGTACCATCGTCAGAGACAAGGCAGGGCCGGCCGCCGCGCTGTCCTATCTCATCGCCGGCGGGGCCGCTCTCCTCAGCGCGCTCTGCTTCGCCGAGCTGGGCGCTAGAGTGCCCAAGGCGGGGTCTGCCTACATCTACACCTACGTCATCACCGGGGAGGTCTGGGCCTTTCTGGTGGGCTGGGACATCACCTTGGAGCGCGTCCTCTCGGCTGCCGCTTTAGCGCAGGGCTGGAGCGGTTCTGTGGATTCCATGCTGAACGGCGTCATCAGGAACGGGACGCTGACCTACGTCGGGTCCTTGGCGCGTGACAACCCATGGGTGTCCGAATGCCCCGATTTCTTAGCAGCGGGTATCATCCTGGTGCTGTTTCTGGTCGTTGTGTCCGGAGCCAAGCGGCTCGTGGTGTTGAATTCTACCTTTACCGTGCTGAACCTGCTGGTGTTGGTGTTCATCGTCTGCTTCGGCTTCAGCCACGCTAATGGGGAATATTGGACTGAGAGCCATGGCGGTGGTGGGGGGTTCTTCCCCTTCGGGTTTTCCGGGATGGTGTCCGCGTCTGCCTCCTGTTACGTTTCCTACGTCGGCTTCGAGAGCATCGCTGTGGCCAGCGAGGAGGCCAAGAATCCTGCTAGGTGTGAATGAGCGAGGCGGGGGGAAGGGGCGTGTGTATTTGTGTGTGTGTGTGTGTGCATGTGTGCGTGTGTGAGGGGAAGGAGAGAGATGGCAGAGAGAGAATGTATGCGCACGTGTGTGTGTGAGGAGAAGGGAAGAGAGATTATGTGTGTGTGAGGCGAAGGGAAGAGAGAGATTATGTGTGTGTGTGGGGGGGGGGGGGGGGGGAGGGAAGAGAGAGACTGTGTGTGTGTGTGAGTGTGTGTGTGCGCGCATTTTGCTGACATGTTAAGATTTATGTGTTGGATGTTTACATGTATACTGATATGCAGTTAGACGTTGCCTTGAGTGTGTGTGTGTGGGGAGGTGTGTGTGTGTGTGTGTGGGGGGGGGGGGGTGTCTTTGTCCATCGACAGCTATTGCGGATTGTCATCATTATTTGACTAGTTTAATAATCTCTTCATCTTTTTTTTTATGGTGTGCATGATCACATGTTTGTGTTGATAACAAACTTACGATTGCACGCGAAATAATTTCCACGTGGCCTAGTAAAGTATTTTTGAATAATTTTCATTTTAAGGTCCGTGCCCATAGCCATTCTGCTGGCCATGGGGGTCGTCATAGTGACGTACATGGCCGTGACGTCAGCTCTGACCTTGATGGTGCCCTACGCTGACGTCAGCGTGACGGCGGCTTTTCCCGAGGCGATGGCGGAGGTGGGGCCGGTGTGGGCGAGGTACGTGGTGTCCACGGGTACCTTGCTGAGCAGTGCTTGCAGTCTGTTGGCTGGGGCCTACGGTCTGGCCAGGTGAGGTTTGTGACGGGGTGGGGAGAGAGAGAGAGAGAGAGAGAGAGAGAGAGAGAGAGAGGGGGGGGGGGCAGGGTAGAGAGAGAGAGCGGGGCGGAGAGAGAGAGAGACAGACACAGAGTGAGGGAGAGGGAGACAGAGAGAGAGAGAGAGAGAGAGAGAAGAGGGAGAGAGAGAGAGACAGAGACAGAGAGTGAACGGAGAGAGAGAGAGAGTGAGAGAGAGAGAGAGAAAGGAGGGAGAGAGAGAGAGGGACGGAGACAAAGAGAGACAGACACAGACGGAGAGGCAGAGAGATAGCGGCAGACACAGAGAGAGTGAGGGAGACAGAGACAGATAGAGAGACGGGTAGAAAGAGAGACAGACAGACAGAAGAGGGAGAAGGAGAGAGAGAGACAGGCAGAGAGAGAGAGAGTGAGGAAGAGGGAGACAGACAGAGAGAGAGAGAAAGACAGAATGAGGGAGAGGGAGACAGATACAGATACAGAGAGAGAGAGAGAGAGAGAGAGAGACGGAGAAAAAGAGAGACAGACAGACAGGAGAGGGAGAAGGAGAGAGAGAGAGACAGACAGACAGACGCAGAGAGAGTGAGGGAGACAGAGAGAGACAAAGTTAGAGAGAGAGAGGAGGGTGAGGGAGAGAGAAAGGGACGGAGAGAAAGAGAGACAGACATAGACGGAGAGAGATAGAGAGAGAGAGAGACAGACAGACACAGAGAGAATGAGGGAGAGGAAGACAGAGAAAGACAGAGATGGAGAAAGAGAGAGAGGGGGAGAGAGAGAGAGAGAGAGAGAGAGGGACAGAGAGTGAGGGAGAGACAGAGAGAGAGAAGGAGAAAAAGAGAGACAGACAGACAGAGAGGGGAGGGACACACACACAGTGAGGGAGAGGGAGACAGACAGACAGAGAGAGAGAGAGAGAGAGAGAGAGAGAGAGACATAGAGACAGAGACAGACAAAAACAGAGAGAGACTGGCAGAGACAGACAAAAACAAAAAAGACTGAGACGGGAGAGCGACAGAGAGAGAGAGAGAGAGAGGGGTGGGGTGGGGGGTGGGGGTGGGGGGTGGGGTGAGGAGGATGAGGAGGGGAGAGAGAGAGACAGAGACAGAGAGAGGGAGAGAGTGAGTGAGTGAGCTACAGAGAGACAGAGATGAGAGAGACAGAGAGAGTGTGAGGGATTCAAGATTCAAGATTCAAAAACTTTATTACTCAAGGATAAAGATTTTAGGCATCGCCCAGTCTTCCAATCTGTCTTTGTGACAACAATAACAAAAACAATAGCAACATGAACGATAACGACACAACAATACTGAATAATTTTGTGAACACTGCTACATCTACTGCTACTACTACGAATAGTAATCACCATCATCATCACTAACATCGTAAAAAGTAATAAAACGGACGCATTCACACATACGCATGCACACACTCTCTCCACCCAACACACACACACACTTATGCACATACAGAGACATGACCGAAGTGAGAAACAAATAGCGGACATAAAGAGAACACAGAAACACAACTTTATTACATAATTATACAAAAGTGGTTAATTTGCTGATGCAGATGTTACAGGTAAAAACATCCAATGAACAGGCGAACAAGTAAAAACATCAAAGCACAAAGATAAAAATAAAATAAGGTATAGATACACATTTCACAAAAAGCATGATTTTCTGTTGTTTTTTTTTTTTTTTTTTTTTAAAGAACAAAGGAAGAAAGTTCCAAACAGATGGTCCAAAAAACTCAAAGCTAGATTTGTACAAATCGATGCGGCAGAATATAATTATCTGAATCGTAACGCTCTGATGCCCGTTGAACAAGGTCACGGAGGTATGGTGGCGACATATTTTTGTGTACTTTGAAGATGACCATTTTATTGTAGTCGAATTGCTTGTTCAGTGGTAATATTTCCAGTCTGGTTAATTTTTCACCTGTTGATAGGGAGTGATCTGGTAAAATAAGTTTAGCTGTTCGTTTATGCAATGAGTTAACTTTTTTTTAGCTGGTTGTGACTGGCATTGCTCCAGACTGCAGATGCATAATTGACATGAGAAAGACAGTGCGCCCCGAAGAATAATTTTCTGGTTGGAGTATCGACGTAATATCTAAGTTTATTGAGTTAGAACAAATTGCGGGCTTATCGTTTGCATACATGATTGATATGAGCTTGCCAATTCAGTTCTTTATCATTAATTACCCCAAGAACGCGGTGCTCACAAACTTGTTCAGTTGAGCTCTTGTTTACCTCGAGCTTTAAAATGAGAGGTTTTCGTTGGTGTTTCTGTCTGGATGTCAGTGCCATACTTTTTGTCTTGTGTGGGTTAAGTTCCATGTGGTTTTGATGACACCAGTATGAAATGTCATTTATTCCCTGTTGTAGAGATGATTATACAGATCAATGTCGGTGTCGCTACAATGAAGGGAACTGTCATCAGCGAACAGATCGCAGATGACATTGCTAGGTGATACATGCATCGGCAAGTCGTTAATATATATGCAAAAAAGAGAAGGGGTCCAAGAATAGAGCCTTGCGGAACACCACGATCTACATGACCTTCAGAAGAATGCGAGCCGTCCAAGTAAACACACTGTGTTCTGTTTTCCAGGTAAGACCGGAAAAAAGAAACAGTTGACTGGTTTTGAGTATACTCAGTCAGTTTTTGTTATCAGTATTCCATGATCCACAAGATCAAAAACCTTCTTTAAATCTAGAAACACTGTTCCAGTGATCTTGTTTTGGTTGACTGCAGATAACCACGTATCACAAAGCCGGGTTAATGCTGTGTGACAGGAGTGATAACGACGAAAGCCAGACTGAAGAGGATGAAAAAGGTTATTTTGCTTCATATGTTTCATAAGGTGCTTGTGGACGTGCTTTTCGAGAGGCTTGGACACTACTGATAGTATGGATATCGGTCTTAAGTTGTTGAAGATCTGTGATATCGTTTGACTTTGGCAGTGGAATTACTTTTGCTGATTTTAGCGCAGAGGGAACGTTGTTCTGTTCATTGCACAAATAGTAAATGCATGAAAGGGAGTCTGCTATGTAGGGCAAAGCAAGTTTGAGAACAGATGTATTTAAATTGACTGGACCCATTGCTTTCGTATTATTTTTCTTTTAGATTTGAGATTAAGGAACCAACTTCATGAACAGCAAGTGGAGGGATAGCGAATGAGTTACTGGACTTAAAACGCTCTTATCAAAATGTTTGTAGCGACGGAGGAGTAATGCAACATTCTGAAGGAAAGTAGTTTGCAAATGTTTGTGCTGATTTAGCTATGTTTAAAAAATGGTCGTTGAGAGTATCCGTTGTCCACACAGTGGCGACAGCATTTGTCTTCTTTTTATGCTTATCGGTAATTTCATTAACAGCACGCCATAATGTTGCCGTGTCTCTGTTATTGCTTCTAAGTTTTTCAAAAATTAATGATCTGACTTTGTTTGTTTAACGAAATCTTTCACATTATTTCTTTGCTTTTTGTATTCAGTCTCTTTCCCAGCCGCATCTAATGCATCTCTAAATGCCATAGCTTTGATAAGATCTTGCGTCAACCAGTTCGGAAGTGTTTTGTGTTTTATTCTCCTCGTCCGAAGAAGAGCATGTCTGTCAACGACTGCAAGAAAGGTGTCATACCATACTGTTGATGGTTGCGCTGGATCCGCAGTCATGAATACTTTTTGGAAGGGTGCCAAGCTCAAATCAAGAAAAAATGCAGCGGAACTGAAATTTTTGAAAGAACGGTATTGGATCGTTGTGTGACCCTTGTTTTGTTTCCGAGGAAGTTTACAAGACCATGTACAGAGAACGGGACAATGGTCACTGGTGCTTTTGTTGGACATGGTGATATCGCACACCAGATCTTTGTTATTTGTGTAAATATGGTCGAGTAGTGTGGACGACGTTTTCGTGATTCTGGTTGCATTGTGAATAAGTTGATGCAAACCAAAGAGAGTAGTAGTTGATTCCCATGCAGGTTGTGGTTTGAATAGATTAATGTTGAAATCTCCTAGCAGAATGATATTTTATGTTAAAAAACGTTGTCCATCAGTTGTACAGAGTCATCATACCAAGGAAACTTAGCTGAAGGATTTCTATATAGAAGATTTCTATATATACGAGGAGTGGACTTAGAAGGTTTGACCTGTAACAACATGCATTCCACATTGTTGGTTTCCAAGTCATGTCGTCTCTTCGCAAAGCGTTAAATGTTTTGATGAATATATATTCCAAGTCTTGTTTCACCATTGTCATTTGCATCACGTCGTATGAAGTTATAGTTTTGGTTAAGAGAGAGAGAGAGAGAGAGAGAGAGAGAGAGAGAGAGAGAGAGAGAGAGAGAATGATCATCATTATCATTATTGTATGAATAGCATCATCATCGCCTTCTGGAAAATCTGTGCTAGAAATTTCCTCTTTTCTACTGCTCTCTGTATTTCTGCTTTTTTGACTCACTTGTGTAAACAAAGTGAGTCTATATTTTAACCCGGTGTTCGGTTGTGTGTGTGTGTGTGTGTGTGTGTGTGTGTGTGTGTGTGTGTGTGTGTGTGTGTGTGTGTGTGTGTGTGTGTGTGTGTGTGTGTGTGGTAAACTTTAACATTATCATTTTCTCTGCAAATACTTTGTCAGTTGACACCAAATTTGGCATAAAAATAGGAAAAACTCAGTTCTTTCCAGTGATCTTGTTTAAAACAATATTGCATCTATGGGATGTTATATATATATATATATATTTTTTTTTTTATTCACTAAACTTGGCACTTTGATATGATATTCTGACACAGCATCAAGAGCAGTCATTTTTGTCATTTTTGGTTCAAACAGAACTTCTTTTGCTAGGCATGAAATTTATATTTCTGGTGCATCTCTTTGGTGCA
>NC_134903.1:17201183-17206183 GCF_041734735.1 Babylonia areolata
CGACGACGATGATGATGATGATGATTATTGTTATCATCATCATCATCATCATAATCATCACCACCACCATCACGTACTTCCAACAGATGCGTGTACGCCATGGCCATCGACGGACTGCTCTTCCGCATCCTTGGGGACATCCACCCGACCACCCGCACCTCCATCCCCTCCACCATGCTCACCGGAACTGTCTCCGCCATCTTGGCCCTGCTCGTGCCCCTGCATTCCCTCGTGGACCTGCTCTCTGTGGGAAACTTCTTCGTCTATACCGTGGTGGCCGCCAACCTAATCGTTCTCAGGTATTCCCCTGGGGACAGATTGAGTGGGGACGTTCCTCAGGGTCGTCGGCGTTCTTCTTCTTCTTCAGGGGGCACGTTAGACACCATCCTCGTTGATGAGAAGCCTGGCGCAGTTCTTGTTGAAAAGCCTGACTCCGTTTTTGTTGCTGAAGAAGCTGACGCCATTCTTGCTGAAAAACCTGACACAGTTACCGTTGGTGAAAAACCTGACGCCAACCTTGTTGGGGAAAAACCTGAGTCGTCCGCAGATAGTTCTGAATCAATACCTTTGGTTGGGAAAGGCAGGGATTTTTTGGGTGACTGTTTGTTGAAATCGGAACGTGGGCTAACTCTAGAGGATGACGAGTCTATAAAACATCACCCCGAGGTTATTCAAGCTGCTGAGAAAGACATGAAACCTCACGGCCGTGGGTCCAACAAACAGAAACAGAAAACGTGCTCCCTTCAACCAGGAATCGCAACAGTGGACACATCGGAACTGACCCCGCTTAATTTCGGGAAAATAACGAACGGGTATGGCAGTCAAATCACTCACCCGTTACCTCCTCCTTTTCGTCCTTCCTATCAGCCAACCTCATGTGACGACAGAACCCAACTCAGCACGAACAATGGCAAAGAGACGTTCCACAACGATCATGACCAATATGATCAGAGTCCTCTTCAACCCAACTCTTCTTCCTCATCACTGTACTGTGAAGGGAATGACGTCTCAGGCGTGGCTGGGAGTTGCCCTGGTGGTTTGAAGCCCGCGTTTCGGGGACTTCCGGTTCTGGGGGGTCTGGCGCCGGGGCGGGCGGTAACTGTGGCTGTGGTCTGTCTGTCTCTGTTGTTGCTGGTTCTCAGCGTTCTGCTGTCGTCTGCTGCTCGGGTGCTGACGGAAGGCGGTGAGGTGTGGTGGGTGGTGGTCCTCTTCGTTGTCGTGGTGATCGTAGGCATCGTCTTCCTCTTCGCCGTCATCGTCGTCCATGAGCAGAACACGGCTTTTTCTACGTTTCAGGTTAGTGTCGGGTGTTGGTGTTGTTTGTGTGTGTGTGTGTGTGTGTGTGTGTGTGTGTGTGTGTGTGTGTGTGTGTGTTCGCACTCATATTATGCGTGCGTGCGTGCGTATCTTTGTATGCATGCGTGTGTGTGTCTTTGTATATGTATGTGCACGTTCGCGTGCGTGCGTGCGTGTGTTTTTGTGAGTGAGTGTGTCTATGCGCGCTCGTGTGTGTGTATGTGTTTGCATATGTGTGTGTGTGTGTGTGTGTGTGTGTGTGTGTGTGTGTGTGTGTGTGTGTGTGTGTGCATATCTATCTATCTATCTATATACATATTTCTTTCTTCATCTTCGTTCGTGGGCTGCAACTCGTGTGGCCTTTTACGTGTATGACCGTTTTTGCCCCGCCATATAGGCGGCCATACTACGTTTTCAGGGGTGTGCATGCTGGGTATATTCTTGTTTCCTTAGGCCACCGAACGGTAACATGGATTACAGGATCTTTAACGTCAGTATTTGATCTTCTGCTTGCCGTATACACACGAAGGGAGGTTCAGGCACTTGCAGGTCTGCACATATGTTGACCTGGGAGATCGGAAAAATAATATCCACCCTTTACCCACCAGGCGCCGTTACTGAGATTCGAACCCGGAACCTCAGATTGAATGTCCAACGCTTTAACCACTCGGCTATTGCGCCCGTCACACACACACACACACACACACACACACACACACACACACACACACATATATATATATATCTGTGTGTGTGTGCACGCATGCAGGTGCCTCTGGTTCCTCTGCTGCCCGTGGTTAGCATGTGGGTCAACATGATGCTGATGTTTCTACAGTCTGGCCACACTTTGATACGACTGACCGTCTGGATGGCCCTGGGTATGTTATACAGGGGGCTGACCTGACCACACAAAGAGAGAGAGAGATGGGGGGGATGGGAAGGAGGGAGAGAGAGAGAGGGGGATGGGGAAGGAGAGAGAGGGGGGGGAGGAGGGAGAGAGAGGGGGGTGAAGGAGAGAGAGAGAGAGATGGGGGGGGGTGGGGAAGGAGAGAGAGAGAGAGAGGGGGGTGGGGAAGGAGAGAGAGAGAGGGGGGGGGGGAAGGAGAGAGAGAGAGTGGGGAAGGAAGGAGAGACAGAGAGAGGGAGAGAGAGATAAAAGGGTGGGGAAGGAGAGAGAGAGGGGGTGGGGAAGGAGAGAGAGAGAGAGAGGTGGGGAAGGAGGGAGGGAGAGAGAGAGGGAGAGAGAGAGACAGGGTTGGGGAAGGAAGGAGAGACAGAGAGAGGGAGAGAGAGATAAAAGGGTGGGGAAGGAGAGAGAGAGGGGGGATGGGGAAGGAGAGAGAGAGGGGGTGTGGGGAAGGAGAAAGAGAGAGAGAGGAGTGGGGAAGGAGGGGGAGAGAGAGAGGGGGGTGGGGAAGGATGGAGAGAGAGAGAGGGGGGTGGGGAAGGAGAGAGAAAGGGGGGGGAGGAGAAAGAGAGAGAGAGAAGGTGGGGAAGGAGGGAGAGAGAGAGAGTGAGAGGGTGGGGAAGGAGAGGGAGAGGGAGGGAGAGAGAGAGAGAGAGAGAGTATCTCTTACTCTTTACTCTCCTCCCCTCTCTGTCGGTCCAGGGAGGGAGGGAGAGAGAGAGAGAGAGAGAGAGTATCTCTTACTCTTTACTCTCCTCCCCTCTCTGTCAGTCCCCCATTATCTCTCCCTCTCTACCTCTATGGCAAAGAAAGACAGCGGTATGGGAAGAGACTTACAGAGAGAAAGATAGGGAAAGAGACACAGAGAGAGAGCGAGACAGACAGACAGACAGACAGAGAGAGAGAGAGAGAGAGAGAGAGAGAGAGAGAGAAGACAAATTCTTTATTTCGAGGATAATAGATCAGCACTAGTGTGCTTTTTTTTTTTTTTTTTTTTTTTTTTGTTGTTGTTTACATCCAGTCCCTGCCCAGAATAGGGTCTACACTACACAATACTAAATAAGATTAAATCATGGTGTTAGAAGAGGTGAAAAAAAATCCTAAATGTGACCAAGCGCGCTATGCTTGCTCCAAAACTGCTCACACACAAGCTACAGCAGGCGACGTTTTCCCTCCCTCCTTACCAGCGCCCAGAATTGTGTGACGTCATTCCGCTTACATCATTTTGTTCTGGCCAGACAGCCTACTCAAGGCTCGCCCAATGTCGCATCGCGGTATGTCATTGGCTGAGCGAAAACTTGTGTTTCTGCTCCAGAGTATTTAATTAATAACTCTTTTGTCAGATCAGTAAACTACAAGTATTATATACTGGCAGAATCGTCGCGATTCCATCTTTAAATCTATTCCATTTATGTTTGCTTCTTTTGTGTCGTACCCTTGAATAACTACTCGGTACACGGCTACATAAAAATTATCTTAAAAAAAATTAAAAAGAACACACACACACACACACACACACACACACACACACAGAGACTAAAAGAATCTCAGTAAAAGTCGACTCAAATAAGATGAAGATCTATCTATCTGTAAGAGGCAGACTAAAAAAATCTCAGTAAAAGTCGACTCAAATAAGATGAAGATCCATCTATCTATCTGTAAGAGGCAGACTGAAAAGAATGTCAGTAAAAGTCGACTCAGGTAAGATGGTGATCTATCTATCTATCTACCCACCTATCTATTCATCTATCTATCTGACTAATTGACTAACTGATCAACTCTATCTATCTATCTATCTATCTATCTGACCAATTGACTAACTGATCAACTTACAGGCTTGGTGGTCTACTTCGCCTACGGTCTCCATCACAGTCGAGAAAACGAGAGTGGTGGTAGCCGCAGCGCAGCGCCACAACCACAGGCAGACGACGAACAGTGTGACGGGCTGTCAGAAAGCACGTGGAGCACAAGGAACGGGACAGTGGCGACGGAGTGAGCGATGAATGCATCATTCAGGACGGACACGACACACACAGTGCTCTCTCTCTGTGAACCCCCCCAAAAAAAACAACAACAACAACAACAACAACCCCCCAAAAAAACAACAACAAAAAAACCCAATGTGTACATAGATAGATAGACAGACAGATATAATGAATGATGGTAATAGTGACATAACTAACTACAGTTGTGGTGATAATATTTAAACTGAGTTACGGTATGGTGACACGTTATGTATTTTAGCAACAAGGGGGACAACGTTTACAACAAAGTTCACTGAAGGAAACTCGAGTTTACAGTTCTGTCCCTTGAATTGAGTGCTTATTATTCTGATATTCCTACGTTGACTGACTGACTAACTCACTGACTGACTTACTGATTGAACTAAAATCAGCTAAACAGATAACATAATCGGTAAATAAAATTAATAAAAGAAGAATTGACCGGACACACAGCGCTCGCCATGCCTTGATGGTGGTGGTGGTGGTGGTGGTGGTGGTGATATTATGGTTATCGTCCACACACGCAAGTGCCCATGCAGTAATCATGATAATGATATTATTGATGATAATAATGATGATGATGATGATAACAACAACAAAAACAATGATGATAACAATAAGAAAACAGCAACAACGATAATAACAATAACGATGATAATACTAGTAATAGTAGTAGCAGCAGCAGCTGTTGTAGCACTGGTGGTGGTGGTGGTGGTGGTGGTAGTAGTATTTGTATTTCTTTTTATCACAACGGATTTCTCTGTGTGAAATTCGGGCTGCTCTCCCCAGGGTGA
>NC_134903.1:17213683-17218683 GCF_041734735.1 Babylonia areolata
TCAAAAAGGAGCAAACTTTTTAAAACAGATTGAGAATCAACACAAAATAGGATATTACTGACTATGATTGGTATATCAATAAGATGATTTAGAGCCATAAGGATGGCCACCAATTCAGCTGTAAAAATTGAATGTCCCTTACCCAAATAATATGACTTTTCTGTTTTTAGGTCAGGAATGACAAAAGCAGATCCTGCACTGCTATCATCCAGGACTGAGCCATCAGTGTAAACTTTCAAATGATAATCAAAATTTTCTTCTAATTCAATTCTGACAGATGCTGCTATTATATGTGGAGATTCTCCTTTTGTTGTGTCAGAAGCACATAAGTTGACGTTTGCTTTTGTTAACTCCCAGGGAGGGACAGGTGGCACCAGAACACGAGGTGCCATATCATGCAAATCAATGTCTGAAGAATTTAAAATATCTGACACATATGTGCGAATGGTTTGTAAATTTGAATTATTTTGTGCATTTTTTTTTTGAAAATCAATATCAGACCTAATATTTAATTCCTCAAAATCATCCACTGCTGTACATCTCACAATGTATTTAGCAGAACTTAATTTTCTGATTTCATCTAGTGGTAGAATACCCGCAAGCTTATAGGCTTCTGAGGTCTTAGTATGCGCAGGTACCCCTAAAGTCAGTTTCACAGCTTTACTGTCAATTATTCGCAGCTTCTTTAGAAACGTCGGCGGAGCAGAAAAGAAAATTTCTTAACCTAGGTCAATCTTGATCTTACGAGATATGTCACTAAATATAAAAGAATTTTGGAGTCTTGTCCCCAAGGAGAGTGACTTACAATTTTTAAGAAATTAAAACTTTTAACTGCTTTAGTCACCATTGAATCAATGTGTTTCTTCCAGTTTAGTTCTGAAGTAAATAGGATCCCAAGAAATTTTATTTCCGACTTGAAAAATATTTCACGTCCTCCCCCCCAAAATCGTGGTAGTTTGCTGGGATTATAACCGTTATTAAAGAGAGAGAGAGAGAGAGAGAGAGAGAGAGAGAGAGAGAGAGAGAGAGAGAGAGAGAGGGAGAGAGAGAAAGAGAGACAGGCAGGGAGGGAGAGAGAGTGAGAGGGAGAGAGAGAGGGGGAGGGAGAGAGAGAGGGAGGGAGAGAGAGAGAGAGAGGGAGAGAGAGAGAGGGAGGGAGAGAGAGAGAAGGAGGGAGGGAGAGAGAGAGGGGGAGGGAGGGAGGGAGAGAGAGAGAGAAAGAGAGAGAGAGAGAGAGAGAGAGAGAGAGAGAGAGAGAGAAAGTCATACGCATTCTTCTTCTTCGCGTAGCTCGTGCACGTGCGGACGCAGGTGTGCATGCTCACAAGCACACATGAACGGCTTGACACACACACACACACACACACACACACACGCGCGCGCGCGCATATACGTATATTCGCATGTATGCAAGCACTTCCTCCTAACATATATCTATACACACATACACACACACACTCATACACGCACGCACGCGCGCGCGCGCACACACACACACACAATGACACGAAGACAGTGAGCGAAGAATGCGCATTTAAACAAGAACAAAAAGAAAAAAGAAAACTCTTGCATCGAAAGTTTACCCGGGAGGTACAAATGATACAAGGGCGCACTTATAATACCCTTGACCGTCCATAATGACCATTCATCGGCCCGGTGACAAGGCATTTCGAGACCTGAAAACAGGTACCCCCGGGGGTAAAGTGCTTGGCTTAGCTTTTATCACAAGAGAAGGAGGGTGAAGGAGAAAGTGAAGGGTGAGGGCTGGGGGGAGGGGGAGAGAGGGGTGAAGGGGAGGAGGGTAGACAAATGTTGTCCACTTTGAAGTGGGCTTCCGTCTCTTTCCTGTAAAATGATGAGTGTACGTGTAAGTGGACTAAAATCTTCTTCTTCTCCTTCATCATCTTGATTTCCTGTTTCACGCTGAAAAGAATCTTTTAGCTGATCTCGTTTCTCTGAATAAAACACTCGTCTTTGCGTTCCTGTTCTCAGTCTTAAGTCTTCTTCTTCTTGTTCTTCTTCTTCTGCGTTCAATGGCTGGAACTCCGACATTCACTCGCATGATTTTTTGCACGAGTGGGCTTTCACACGTATGGCCGCCGTTTAAAAACAAACAAACAAACAAGAGAGGCAAGGCCTTCAAGACTCACTTGTGACTGAGAGTAAAACACACAAGCTTTTTATGTATTGAGTATAATTTCAAAATGTAATGTTTAAGGTGAGAAAGATCAGTTTAAAGCAAATTAAGTCCCCTAGCATAATTACAGAGTAATTTCCCTTTTTTACTATCTGCACCAAAACGTTTGCAAAATAAATAAAACTTCCATGCTTAGCAGAAGAAGTTCCTGTTTGAACAAAAAATGATAATAATGACTGCTCTTGTCGTTGGGTCAGAATATCAGATCAAAGTGCCAAGTTTAGAGAATACAAAAAAAATAAATATAACAGTAAATGCAGTTTGCATATAATTAGGTTTCATTATTATTTTTTTTGTTTGTGCCCATCCCAGAGGTGCAATATTGTTTTAAACAAGATGACTGGAAAGAACTGAATTTTTCCTATTTTTATGCCTAATTTGGTGTCAACTGACAAAGTATTTGCAGAGAAAATGTCAATGTTAAAGTTTACCACGGACACACAGACACACACACACACACACACAGGCAACCGAACACCGGGTTAAAACATCGACTCACTTTGTTTACACAAGTGAGTCAAAAATTATCCCGCCTGTAAAAAATCACTTTGTACATGTGTTGTTAGTTGGTGACAATTTTTAATATGGTATCTTTTTGTGCATGTTAATTTTGGTGTAGTCTATTGGAAAGTGCGAACAATTTTCACGCAGGAACAAAAGGTTCCCAGCCGATGTTTTGTAGTGTGACGTATTGGGAAGCACATGAATTTGACGTAATCGATGAACTACGTCACGCTCGCTTGGAACTGTCTCCAATGACTGAACGGCCAGCTTGCCCTTGGTGAATTCGGGAGTGCTAACTGGCGTGCCCTTGGTGAATTCGGGAGTGCTAACTGGCTTGCCTTTGGTGAATTCGGGAGTGCTAACTCGCTTGCCTTTGGTGAATTCGAGTGCTAACTGGCTTGCCTTTGGTGGATTCGGGAGTGCTAACTCGCTTGCCTTTGGTGAATTCGGGAGTGCTAACTGGCTTGCCTTTGGTGAATTCGGGAGTGCTAACTGGCTTGCCTTTGGTGAATTCGGGAGTACCTTTGGTGAATTCGGGAGTGCTAACTGGCTTGCCTTTGGTGAATTCGGGAGTGCTAACTGGCTTGCCTTTGGTGAATTCGGGAGTACCTTTGGTGAATTCGGGAGTGCTAACTCGCTTGCCTTTGGTGAATTCGGGAGTGCTAACTGGCTTGCCTTTGGTGAATTCGGGAGTACCTTTGGTGAATTCGGGAGTGCTAACTCGCTTGCCTTTGGTGAATTCGGGAGTACCTTTGGTGAATTCGGGAGTGCTAACTCGCTTGCCTTTGGTGAATTCGGGAGTGCTCTCTGGCTTGCCTTTGGTGAATTCGGGAGTACCTTTGGTGAATTCGGGAGTGCTAACTCGCTTGCCTTTGGTGAATTCGGGAGTGCTAACTGGCTTGCCTTTGGTGAATTCGGGAGTGCCTTTGGTGAATTCGGGAGTGCCTTTGGTGGATTCGGGAGTGCTAACTGACTTGCCTTTGGTGAATTCGGGAGTGCCTTTGGTGAATTCGGGAGTGCAAGAAACATTCCCGTTGGGAACAGCATCGTCTGATTGTGGCAGACTGAGATAAGGGAGACGTTGGTCCACTGCCGTCCCAGGGGACAGACTACCAGCTGAGGGAGAGCGGCCATGCCAAAGACCACCTGGAAGGGCGGACCACCCATCAGTGTGGTGGTGCCCTGTGTACCATGGTGTCCGTCGGTGGTGTGTCGGCGCCTAAGATGTGGGCAGCCGTCGTCGTAGTGTGTGAAGTTTCTTTCTGTTTATTTTGAGTGAGTTGGGAAACTAACGAACATTTATTTTGTTTTACAATCTTTACTTTGATTATATGTTTATTAATATCATTAAGTGTAAATAGCCAAGTTAAAAAGTAAAAGAAAATGGGAGTTTTCGTTCTTCAAAAAAATCTAGATTCGCGTTGTGTTGTGCTTTGTGGTTCGAATGGAGTGCCAGGTGAAAACAGCACAGACCCACGTATTTACGTAAAAATTCCGTTACACCGCCATTAAGACAGCCACTCTCCGTTGTCAAGGATGTGCATGCATGTTTTCTTCCCCTCATAACCAACCGAACACTAACGTGGATTACAGGCAAGATGGAGTGGTGGTCAAGTGGTAACGCGTCCGCCTAGGAAGCGAGAGAATCTGAGCGCGCTGGTTCGAATCCCACTCTCACCAGCACTTTCTCCCTCCTCATCCCCTCCGTTCCCCTTTCCCCTCCACCCACTGGATCTTAAGTGGTGGTCTGGACTCCAGTCATTTGGACGGGACGATCAACCGATGTCTCGCGAGTAGCTTGCACTGAGTTTCAGTTTCAGTAGCTCAAGGAGGCGTCACTGCGTTCGGACAAATCCATATACGCTACACCACATCTGCCAAGCAGATGCCTGACCAGCAGCGTAACCCAACGCGCTTAGTCAGGCCTTGAGAAAAAAATCGCGTGGCCCACATGGGGGGCCGAATCCACGACCTCCGCGTTATCAGCACGGAGCCACACGTAAAAGAACCCACGGCAATGAAAGTGTTGTTCCTGGCCGAAACGTCCCTAGAAAAGTCCACTGTGATAGGACAACAAATACACTTGAATGCTGTAAATAGAAGAAGAAGAAGAAGAAGAAGAAGTAGAAGAAGTGGCACTGCACTGTGGCACACGGGAGAGCAGTCCGAACTTCACACAGAGATGTCTGTTGTGACAAAGAGTAACAATACAATACAATGCAACACAATGCAATAAATACAACGCAATATTTGTATTTGAATTTCTTTTTATTACAACAGATTTCTCTGTGTGAAATTC
>NC_134903.1:17223683-17228683 GCF_041734735.1 Babylonia areolata
GAGTACAAAATCTAAAATGGAGAGGGTGAGTGTCAGTGAGACCCCCCCCCCCCCCCTCCACACCGAGCTGGGTCAAAGTGTATGGTGGGCGGCACACTTGAGTCAAGTGACCACGCTGTCTCCGCTACCACTGCGGGCCATCGGAGGGGTGTGTGTTGACCAACCCCTTCAGGCAAGACATGAGGTGAACTGTGGTGTGGTGAGAGCGTGCGGGGAGATTTAGGGTGCTTTTGAACTTGCTGTGTGAGGCCTGAGATTTGGAGCATGTGGTAGGGGGTGGAAGGGTCGGGGGAGGAGGGGGGGCACACACACGCACGTGTGTGTGTGTGTGTGTGTGTGTGTGTGTGTGTGTGTGTGTGTGTGTGTGTGTGTGTGTGTGTGTGTGTGTGTGTGTGTTCGTTCTTTAGTTTAGCGTCTTTTCACTATCAGTGATATTAGGCGATTAAAAAAAAAAAAAAAAAAAAAAAGGGGGGGGGGGGGAGGAGGGGGAGGTAGAGCTAGAGGGGAGGGGGGCGTGGGGGCAGGGGAGAGGAAAACAGAAAAAGTAAAAAAAAACTAGAAAACTACCAAAAAATGCATAACTAACATGCAATTACATTTAACAGTAACAATTCAATAAAAATAATAATCAGAAACCATGAACACAATTCTGAAGTACATTAAAGGAATGTAGAAATAGGGCTATGAACTAATGCCTGTGAAAGTTCGACCATAAGAACCTCGTCAGAAATAACTTCCCCAAAATCATCTGCAGAATAATTATTCTCTTTGAAATACTTGGTTAAGAAGGTGCGCGCGCGCGCGCGCGCGCGTGTGTGTGTGTGTGTGTGTGTGTGTGTGTGTGTGTGTGTGTGTGTGTGTGTGTGTGTGTGTGTGTGTGTGTGTGTGTGTGTGTGTGTGAGAAAACTTTTGAGAGTCAGCTAGTAATCAGTATCAGTATGAGTAGCTAAAGGAGCGTCACTGCTTTCGGACAAATCCGTATATGCTACACCACATCTGCCAAGCAGATTCCTGACCAGCAGCGTAACCCAACACGCTCAGTCAGGGCTTGAGAAAAAAAAGAAAAAAAGAAAAAGAAAAAAATAATGATAATAACAATAATGATGATAATGATAATAACAATAGTAATGATGATGGTGATAATAATAATAATAATAATAAATAAAAATGAAATAAAAAGGCAATGATGATGATAAACAGGCAAATAAACAAATAAATGTAAAACATGTAAAACATGCAGACATGCAGACACACATACACACACACACGCACATGCATAACATATATTCAACAAACATGCAGTTTCACAGATATGAAAGCACAAATACACATTAACGTACACGAGCCCCGACACACACACACACACACACAAGCATACACGCACACAAACACCCCCCACCCCCCACACAGAGGCTGCCACTGATTGGCCGCAAGAGGGGTGGGAAAAGATCTCTGATGCCAGGAACGTGGCGTCTAGGGTGTTGCCCAGTCTATTGTATTTGGAAAAGCCCACACAGACTCTGTTCCGTTTTGAAGAAATTTGCGCAATGTTGGTTTGGAAATGATGCCAATATTCGTTTGATTTACAAAGCATTGTGCTCTACCTTTCATGCTAGACTAACGGCCGCTCCCTCTCTCTGCCTTTATTTCTTTGAGGCAATCGATGGTGTGATGGTCTTGTACCTGTTCTTTTTGGTTGTCTTTGACTTTTCTGAGGACTTCCGATTTTCCTAGATGTAGGCCGCTCGTTGGTGTTGCGTTACCAGCAAGTCTGTGAGCTCGCTCATTTCCCTTAACACCTGCATGTCCCGGGCAGTATGACCATGTAAGTTTTTTTTAATCTGAAAGTTGCGCATTGCCTCATGCCACTCTGGGCTTCCCATTCTACTAGTCAGACAGACAGACCGAGAAAGTAAGAGACGCACTCAAACAGAAAATGAGGTTCTTATGGTCGAACTTTCACAGGCATTAGTTCATAGCCCTATTCCTACATTCCTTTAATGCACTTCAGAATTGTGTTAATGGTTTCTGATTATTATCATTATTATTATTGAATTGTTACTGCCAGGTTTAAATGTAATTGCATGTTAGTTATACATTTTACGGTAGTTTTCTACTTTACCTTTTTTTTCTGTTTTCCTCTTCCCGACCCCCCCCCCCACCCCCCCACACACACACACCCTCCACCACCTTCCTCCCCCATGCCCCCCCCTCCCCCCTCCTTTTTTAATTTTTTTTTAACGTCGAATATCACTGATAGTGAAAAGACGCTAAACTAAAGAACGAACGAGAGAGAGAGAGAGAGAGAGAGAGAGAGAGAGACAGACAGACAGACAGACAGACAGAGAGTGAGACAGAGACAGCGACAGAGAGAATGACAATATTTGTAATGTCCATTCTGCAATGAAGCCCTTCGGACAAGGGGGGCATTACAAAGAAACGTAAGCACAATTCTCCAGAAGCAGGCACACACATCTCTCACCACCATCTCACCCTTCTGCCTCACCAAATACCAAACATACATGAACCTGGAAGCAAAACATGCACATACTCACAGATAGATAGATAGATAGAGAGAGAGAGAGAGAGAGAGAGAGAGAGAGAGAGAGAACAATGAACAAATGTTTGAGGGTAAACTGGATAAGCTGGAAGCTTCTTTACACCATGCCCTCCCTCACACACAAACACACACACCCATACACACGCACAAAAGATGAAAAAGGAAAGAAAAAAAATCGGTACGGACACTCGGTGTAGACAGTAACAACAACAACAACTACAACAACAAGAGTTAATCACGAAACAAAAAAAACAAAAACAAAAAAACCCCAAAAAGCATGGAATATAACTCAGTCACACACACACACACACACACACACACACACACACACACACACGCACGCACCAGCTTACGCACGCATGCATACACGGGCTGATATAAACTAATCTTCTGAGCTCCTTTCCCTGTTCACATTGTCAGAGAGCAACGAAAAAAATGTGTGAGAGAGAGAGAGAGAGAGAGAGAGAGAGAGAGAGAGAGAGAGAGAGAGAGAGAGAGAGATAAATCCAAGCCATGATATCTTCGTTGAACATAAAGAAGAGAAAGATACTTTTTCCACACATCTTCCCCTCCACTCTTGAGTGACTGGCGGAGTGAGCATCCACGACTTGTTGTGAACACTGCACATTCAAACAAACAAAAAACTGTTGCACACGCGGAAATGTTACTTGCGGAAGTGTCACTCGCGGTAGGGTTACACTCGCGTTAGTGTTACACGCGGCAGTGTTACACGCGGTAGTGACGCTCGCGGTAGTGACCCGCACCCAAAAAACTCCTGTCCCTCCCACCTCCCCACCCTTCCAGCAACAACAACAACAACAACAAAAGTAGGCATGTACATTACATAATTCAATACGTCAATATCATATATGAACAGTACTAAGACATGTACTTATATCACAATAATGACGGAGAGAGAAAGTAAGAATGAAGGGAAGAAGAAGAAGATAAAAATAAGGAAAGGAGAAGAAAAAGAAAGAGAAGAAGATTGATTGATTGATTGAATCTTTAATGGGTAAAGAATTAGGCGCAGTATAGGCCGTTTTACAATTCTGCCCATTTAACGACACAAAAGACAAAACATAAAAATAAACAACGACACAAAACATAGAAATAAAGAAATAAAATGAAATAAAACAAAATAATTAGAACGACGACGACGACGACGACGACGAAGAAGAAGAAGAAGAAGAAGAAGAAGGAGAGAGAGAGAGAGAGAGAGAGAGAGAGAGAGAGAGAGAGAGAGAGAGAGAGAGAGAGAGAGAGAGAGAGTTTCTGTCCACAGCACAAAACCAACGACTACTGTCGCTTCGTTGCAAAATGAAGACCTTTTTTTTTTTAGACTTGGCCTGGCGTGGGAAAACTAATTCAGGTGTGAGACCAGCATGGCTATAGGGAGAGGGGGAGACGGTAACTATAGAGGTACCAGCTGGCCACAGGTAGGCAGGTAGGTATCCAGATAGGTGGGTGGGAGGATCAATTATACGATCTGAGCACCCCCGAAACAGCGCGGAAAGGTAATCTATACTTCACAGGTGCAAACAGACTTGGGGTGAATGGTTTTTCTCTTGGCTGCTAGACCCAGAAAATTCCTTTCCTGTCACAAAAAGAATTCTTCTTTTGCACGCGAGAGACAGGGGGAGAGAGAGAGAGAGAGAGAGAGAGGGGGGGGGGGAGAGAGAGAGAGAGACAGAGAGAGACAGAGACAGAAACAGAGAGAGACAGAGACAGACAGAGAGAGAGACACAGACAGAGAGACAGAGAGAGAGAGAGAGAGAGAGAGGGAGGGGGGGGGGTAGGGGAGAGATGGAAAGATGGATGAAGGAAGGGGAGAGGAAAAAGAAAAAGAGAAAGGACATACTGAAATGGAGTCAGACAGACAGAGAGACAGACAGACAGACAGACAGAAGAAGAAGCAGAAGAAGGCGAAGAAGGAGAAGAAGAAGGAGAAGAAGGCGAAGAAGAAGGAGAAGAAGAAGAAAAAAAAGAAAAAGAAGAAAAAGAAATACAATGCACGGAAAAAAGAAGAAAATAAAGAACAACCAAATCTTTCTTCTGACGAATAACTTAAAAAGGAAGCCGAAAAGGCATCTGTACACAAGCTCTCTCTCTATCTTTCTCCAAAATCGAGTGAGCGCACGTGCGTGTGTGTGTGCGCGCGCGCGCGTGTGTGTATGTGTGTGTGTGTGTGTGTGTGTGTGTGTGTGTGTCTTCGACATTGCAATGGGTCAGAGGGCCTTCTACAATGAAACATTTCTTAGTTCTCTCTCCTCTCTTCTTCTCCTCTCCCTCCCTCTCCCCCCCTCTCTCTTTTCTCTTTCTCTTTCTCCTATATCTCTGTGTGCAGTAACCGCTCGCCCGCTCGCTCTCTCATGACCCGGAAAACATGTCCTGTTTCTGCGTTACACCAACAAGAAAATTATCCAAAAAATCCAACCAT
>NC_134903.1:17236183-17238683 GCF_041734735.1 Babylonia areolata
GTGTGTGCGTGCCTGAAATCTGATTGAATGACACAGGAAACTAATGATGAGCATCCAATGGCAGCCGTCAGTCGGTTCTACCCAGGTAGGCAGCCTGTTGTAAAAGCGCTTAGAGCTTAGTCTCCGACCGAGGATAGGCACTGTATAAGTATCCGTATCATGATCTTTGGTGCAAACTTACAGTTTCAGGACTAAGGAGCGCCAGGAGCGTACAGACTGACCCATATACGCTCCCCCACAACGTATCGGTGGCCTAGTTGTAATGCACTCGACTTGGGTTCGAGTCCCACAAGGATCAGCAGGGTTTTTACTCACCCCCACCCCCATCCACTACGTCTTGTCCTTCGGATCAGACGACACACCGTGGTCCCGTGTGCAGCATGCGGTTAGCGCACGTGAAAGAACCCACGGCAGTAAAAGTGTTGTCCTTGACAAAGTTCGGTCGAAATAATTTTATTCTCTTCGAGAGTAAACCAAATTCCTTTGCAGGCAGAAAAAAAAGGGGTGGCTGCGTTTCTCTGTGGCGACGCGATCCGACTTGGAACAGCAGCTCGAATTTCACAAAAAGAAATATGTTGTGACATAAATATCATACAATACAATACAATACAGTTCAGTTCAGTTACTCAAGGAGGCGTCACAGCATTCGAACAAATCCATATACGCTATACCACATCTGCTAAGCAGGTGCCTGACCAGCAGCGTAACCCAAAATCGCTTTGAGGGAAAAAGATAAGATAAAAGATACATAAACAAATAGATAAGTAAGTCATCAAATTCATGAATAAATAAATTAGAATAAATAAGTAGATAAATCTATTCAAAAGAAAAAAAAAAAAGAAGCAAATACAATACTATGCAATGCAATGCAACACCGTGCGATGTAAAGCAATGTAATATAGTACAGCACAATATGGTACAATGGAACCCAATGCATACGATCCCATACAATACAATACAATGCAATACAATTACAATACAATGCATCTGTCAGGAAGAAGACTGAAGTCAACTGTCTGACCTCAGCGAAATCCGAGAACTCAGGGGAGACCTGTATTCCATGAGCTCATTTGTTGTATTGTGTGTTTTTCTTCTTCTTCTGTTCGTGTTGCTGTTGTCATTGTAATGTTTTCTTTCTTTCTTCTTCTTCTTCTCCTTCTGTTTTGTTGTTGTTGTTGCTGCTGCTTTTCTTCTTCTTCAACATCAACATCATCATGCTCATCATCTTCTTTTACACTTTGTTTTGTTGTTGTTGTTTTTGTTGCTGTTCTTCGCCTTCTTCTTTTTCTTCTTCCTCCTCACTTTCCTTTATCATCATCAACACCATCATGGTCATCATCTTCTTTTACAGTTTGTTTTGTTGCTGTTCTTCGCCTTCTTCTTTTTCTTATTCCTCTTCTTCTTCCTCCTCACCCTCCTTCATCATCATCAACATCATCATGGTCATCATCTTCTTTTACACTTTGTTTTGTTGCTGTTCTTCGCCTTCTTTTTCTTATTCCTCTTCTTCTTCCTCCTCACTTTCCTTTATCATCATCAACACCATCATGGTCATCATCTTCTTTTACACCTTGTTTTGTTGCTGTTCTTCGCCTTCTTCTTTTTCTTATTCCTCTTCTTCCTCCTCCTCACCCTCCTTCATCATCATCAACATCATCATGGTCATCATCTTCTTTTACAGTTTGTTTTTTGTTTCTGTTTTTGTTTTCTCCCCCTTCTTCCTCAGTGATCCCCAATTATTGGCCTGTGTCACTGTATGTTGTCGATCTAAGTACTTTAATTCCATCCACAATGCTTTACAGATCGCTGCAATTTGTTTTCCATCTTCCTTTCTCTACATCCATCCTTCCCCTCATCCATCATTCTCTTCTTCTTCTTTTTGCTTTCCAGTCACCTCCCCTCTCTCTCTTCCGCCTCTGTCCTACAAAGCCTCACAAGAAACCCACTGAATCAGGGCGCGGTGATTGATGGTTTCGGGTGTGTGTCCACGGATCAGTGTCATTGGGTACTCTCTTTCACTCACCCTCTCTCTCTCTCTCTCTCAATCTCCCTCCCCCCCCTCTCTCTCTCACAGTCACCATCTCTCTCTCTCTGTCTATTTCTCTCTTTCACTCACTCACTTTCTACCCCCCTCACTCTCTCCTTCTCTCTCTCTCTCACTCCCCCCCTCTCTCTGTGTCCCTCCCACCCACCCCCTCTCTTCCTTCCCCCCTCCCTCTCTCTCTCACACAGTCACCATCTCTGTCTGTTTGTCTCTCTCAGTCACTCTATTTTTCTCTCTCTATCTCTCTCTTTCTCTCCCCTCTCTCTCACTCTCACTTCTCTCTCTCTCTCGTTCTTTATCTCTCTCACCCCCCCCCCCTTTCTCTGTGTCCCTCACACCCTCCCTCTCTCTCCCTCCTTCCCCCTCCCTCTCTCTCAAATCCCTACCATTTGTTTTCCCTTTCCCTTTCTTTCACGTTCTTTATCTCCTCTTCCTCCTCCTCCATCACCTTCGTCT
>NC_134903.1:17246183-17263683 GCF_041734735.1 Babylonia areolata
CCTGGCGCTGCGCGTTTGTGGCCTGCTCCTTCGGCCTTGGCCGCCATCTTGGACCGAGTGCGTAAGGGATAGGGGAGGTGAATCCGAGGGCAAGGTTTTTGTGGCTAATGAGTTAGCGGACCTGACAAAGCTACGTGCCAAAATCTTGTCAAGAGATGCTGCGACATGCATCGGTCACATACGGAGGGTGGGGGTGCGAGGTTGGAGATGTATGGGAGCGTGGGGGAAGGGTTGGTTGGCTTCTCTCCCCTTGATCTGTTTCTGCCCCCACACCCCCCATTTCCTCCTCCCTCTTGTTCTCACGACTCATCACACACACACACACACACACCTCTCTCTGTGCCTTTCTGCATGCTTATCTCTGTCTCTCTCTGTGTTTCTCTCTCTTACTCCCCCTCTCTTTCTCTCTCCCTCTCTCTTTCTCTCTCTCCCTCTCCCTGTGTGTGTGTGTGTGTGTGTGTGTGTGTGTATATGTGTGTGTGTGTGTGTGTGTGTGTGAGAGAGAGAGAGAGAGAGAGAGAGAGAGAGAGAGAGAGTGTCTCTGAGTCTCTTTGTGTCTTTCTGTCTCTTACTCTTTCATTCAGTCCCTCTTTCTTTAATTGTACGTTGCAGGACTAAGTTGAAAAAAAAAACCCGTTAAAAATGCTCAAAAGAGAAATTTTTTGCAACTTTTGGAACTACACATGATGTAAAACCATACTATATGAATGACATGGATTAATTTTTGCAGTATGTGATTACAAGATATAAGTCAGGGGTATCAGAGTTAGCTACAGAGTAATTACAGATGTGTTGATGGTCATCTGTTGTTGTTGTCTTAACTTCCAGTTATGACGACATCCGTCACATATTCAGTATGTACATGTGTCAGGACAGGACTTTACATAAGATTTTCTTGTTGTCCTGTCCATCGATATCTGTGTTGTATTGTGACATGTTCCAAATAAAATACTGTTTAAACCATGTGTTGTTGTTGTAATTGAATTATGTTAGCAGCACTCACCTGTCTTCTTCTTCGTTCGTGGGCTGCAACTCCCACGTTCACTCGTATGTTCTCGTATGTTCACGAGTGGACTTTGACGTGCTTGACCGTATTTACCCCGCCATGTAGGCAGTAATACTCTGTCGAATACACCGGGAAAAAAAATCTCAAAATGCACACATACGTTCAAACCAAATAAGACAATCTGTAAAATCATCTGCGAATATTACTTAGAAAGTAACAACAAAACCACGCAACTCTTTCATCGATATACTCTTCGAAAGAAGAACTTAATATGAACCTGGAATAATAATCACGTAAATTTCGAAGTCATACTGAATATTTCCTACAGACATTTGGCATAGTATTTAAGAAGCTGGAAAGATGATGTAAATTTCAATGTTATATCGTTTCTTGGAGAGATTTGGCACAACATGCATGAAGCTGGAATAATAAAGTAAATTTCAATGTTATAAAATTTCTGACAAAGATTTGGCACAACATGTGCGAATCTGGAATAATGATGCAAATTTCAATGTTATGATATTTCTAACAGACATTTGCCATCTTTATGATAAAATCTGAAATTGAAAGCAAACCGTTCTATCGAATTTGAAGACATCATCCTACAAAAAAATGATACCAAGCAGTCATCTGGCACTGTCTCCCAAAAGTTCAAGGACATCGCTTTATCAACGCTGACACCGTTTCTAATCAAATACCAATTAATCAAAGGGCAGCTTCATCAGCGTCGCTTTTAAGAAAATGACCACCGTGGCATAATGAATTTGTTCGCCCCATGGACTGTCCTTCTATGTCCCCCTTCCCCCCTCTCCCATGTCTAATCTCTCTGTCCCGTAGTGCATTGCGCGGCGGCTTCCGGGCGCGTGACCTTGAGTGGGTCACGTGACAGTAGAGCTGGGTCAAGCGGGGGTCGAGTGGTCATTAGCTGTCGTGTCCAGGTTGATGTCGTTTCGTCGTCTTCCTGCTGACCCTCGTGGCTGTCCCTTCAACCCCATTTCGCCTTCCCCATCCCCCCCGCGCCCCCCCCCCCCCCCCCCCCCCCCCCCCGCCACCTCCCCTCCTGTCTCTGTATGTCTCTGCCACTCTCTGTTTGTCTGTCTCTTTCTTTATCTCTCTGTCTCTGTCTGTCTGTCTCTGCCACTCTCTGTATGTCTTTCTCTCTGTCTGTCTCTGTCTCTTTCTTTATCTCTCTTATTTCTGTCTGTCTGCATCAGTCTCTGTCTGTCTGTCTGTCTCTCCTGTCTCCTCATCCTCCTCATTTACTTTGCAATCTGTTCCCTGTGGTTCCTTATGTGTTCCCAAGGACAAGTGCAATAGCCGAATGGATAAAGTGTTGGACTTTCAATCTGAGGGTCCCGGGTTCGAATCTCGGTGACGGCGCCTGGTGGGTAAAGGGTGGAGATTTTTCCGATCTCCCAGGTCAACACATGTGCAGACTTACTTGTGCCTGAACCCCCCTTCGTGTGTATACGCACGCAGATCAAATACGCACGTTAAAGATCCTGTGATCCATGTCAGCGTTTGGTGGGTTATGGAAACAAGAACATACCAAGCATGCACACCCCCGAAAACGGAGTATGGCTGCCAACATAGCGGGGTAAATAAACAAAACAGTCATACACGTAGAGTGTTGCATGTCTGTCTGAGTGTGTATGTGTGCATGCCTGAAATCGGATTAAATGACACAGGAAACGAATGATGAGCGCCCAGTTGCAGCCGTCGGTCGGCTCTACCCAGGTAGGCAGCCTGTTGTGCAAATGACCCCGTGTTTGTAAAGCGCTTAGAGCTTGGTCTCCGACCGAGGATAGGCGTTATATAAGTATCCATATCAATCAATCAGTCAATGGCCATCCTCTGTGTGTGTGTGTGTGTGTGTGTGTGTGTGTGTGTGTGTGTCTCCCTGCCGGTCTGTCTGTCTGCCTCTCTCTGTCTTTCTCTCTCTCCCCAACCAACTCTCTCCACTCCCCACACTCACCAACCTTTCTTTCTCTCTCTCTCTCTCCAACTGCACTTTTTCTCCTCCCCCCAACCTACTTCAAGCACAATACAGTTCATTGTTGGTATAATAACATTATACTGCTTTCGTTCTCTCTGATCCGGAAGCCGCTAAGTCTTCATGCAAACACGACCAGTCACCTTGAAGCCAGAATCCGATATTATGATTATGATATATAACATATTCAGGGTCACGAGTTCATGGGAGTTCCGTTCCGCGTCTGTCTCAAGTCTCGCGCCATGTCCTGTCCGGCATGGGACACCCAGCGTGTGGTGGAAGGGGGTGTTTGAGGAGAGGGGGTGGGTTGGATGGTGGGGATGGGGGGGAGGGGGGGGCGTGGGGGTCTTGGGGGGTGGGTGGGTGGTGGTGGTTGGGGGAGGGGGGGATCAGTGTGACTTCTGACAGTGCTATTTTTTGCTCGCTGTGGATTTCTTGTTTTTCTACTGATACCACTGTTGTTCTAGTTTTTGATGTTGTCGTTATTTCATTATGATTATGATATGATGATGATGATGATGATGATGAGCATATTACTATTATTATTATTATTATTATTAGTAGTAGTAGTAGTAGTAGTGGTAGTCGTAGTAGTAGTAGTGTTGTCATCGTCGTCGTCATATCATTATTCTTATTATCATTGAAACCAGTCTGCCCGCTTTTTTTTTAATTATCTTTTTTTAATTAAAATTTTTTTTTTTACTTTGGACTCTTCTTCTACTTCTTTGGCGAGAGACACGGGTTTGTTGGGATTCCATGACATTTTGATGATTAATTTGTGACATCTCTCTCTCTCTCTCCCTGTGTATGTGTGCAGAAGTCATTGTCTTCAATTTTCACACACACACACAGAGGCACACACACACACACACACACACACACACACACACACACACACAGAGGCACACAGGCACACACACACAGGCACAGACGCACGCACAATCACACCCTTCCCCCTCTTTCCCTTTTCCCTTTATTATAATTATTTCCCCACCTGATATCAGCGTAAAGGCTTAAGTTTGAAGACAATGACTGTAACCACTACTACTGCTGCTTCCACTAATGCAGCTGTTGCTGCTACTACTACTACTACTACACGCGCACACTCACACACCCCCCCCCCCCCCCGTCCGACGTCCCCTCCCCCGCACAAAGTATGGTGTTTCAGTAACGAGAAGATTGCAGTGTTTAATCGGGAAGTGATCATCAGATGATAATAACAGTAATCATGATAAGACATAAGTGGGCCACCACCACACTCCACGAACCAGTACTTCGTTCACCCGACTCCAGTTATCAGACAGGCGTGGGGCTATGATGGATGGATTCTCGATATCAGTGGGTTTACGGGGGGTCTACGCCTTCGTCATAAGGACTTTAATGCTATCCGTGTTATCATCAGTGTTATCGACCTCTTCGCGTTGTCTGGCTCTTGAATCTGTTGAAGTGAACTGCTGAAGTGAGTTTTGATTCACTACAAGAATCGGAGAAAAAAGATCAAAGGGAACTGTTGGCGGTCAATGCTGTCTCTGTCTCTCTGTCTCCCCCTCTCTGTTCATCATAATCTATAGCTCGTTAGATACTGTTCACATTCCTCTCACGAGGGGCAAAGGGCGAATGTTAAAAAAACAAAACAAAACATATTCAGTCAGTCTCTCTCTCTTCTCTCTCTTTCTCTTTCTAATCTCTCACCCTCCTTTTTCCTTTATTTTCTCTACGTCTCTCCCTCGGCCTGTGTCTCTTTTCTGTCTTTTTGTATGTTTTTTTTTCTTGTCTTTTTGTCTGTCTATCTGTCTGTCTTTGCCCCCCCCCTCCTCAACCCCCTCTCTGCATCTAGCTAAGTTAAATTCAGTTCAGTTCGGGTCAATCCAAATTTATTGAATTAGTACAAAAACAATTGCGTTAGTCATCATCCCTTTTTCGGGAAAATCACAGAACAGATGCCCAAATTAGCTGATATGTAAGTGATGGCGATCGTGTGATAACCAGGTTAGACACGCTGCATGCATCATCCCCTTGTGGGAAATTAATAAGGACAGAGGGAAGGAAAAGGAAAAGATGAAGCAAGAATGGGAGAGAGAGAGAGAGGAGAGAGAGAGAGAGAGAGACAGACAGACAGACAGAGAAAGAGAAAGAGAGAGGGAGAGAGAGAGAGCGAGAGGGAGAGAGAGAGAGAGCGAGAGAGAAAGAGAGAGAGAGAGAGAGAGAGAGAGAATGAACGAACAAACTCTTACTGAGTGAAAAAAAAAAGAATGAGCAGTATTGGCTTGTTATCATCCTGCTCTCATGAAGATATATATATATATATATATATATATATATATATATATATATATAGAGAGAGAGAGAGAGAGAGAGAGAGAGAGAGAGGGAGGGGAGTGGGGGGGAGAGAAAGAGAAAAGGAGAGAGACACACACAGAGAGGAGGCAGGGAAAGAGAGCAAGTGAGAGAGAGGGAGGAGGCAGGGAGAGAGACAGGCACACACACACACACACACACACACACAGATAGAGAGAAAAGACAGGGAGAGGCGCAGAGAGATATAGGAGTGTAACATTTCAGTAACGAGATGATGATGACAGTGTTGTGTTTATCAAGAAGTGCTCATCAGCAGATAACACCAACACATGAAGTGGGCCACCCCCCAGGCACTGACCACTTTACCTGGCTCTGTTGTCAGACAGCGGTGGGTCCTGTGAGGGAGGGATGGTTTCTGGATATCAGGTGGTGGGTGAGTGGGGTTTAGGGGAGGTCTGTTTAGTCTGTCGTCATAAGGACTCTGGTGTTATAGGTGTTGTCATCAGGCACAGAGAGACAGAGAGAGACAGGGGGAAGGGAGAGAGAGATAAAGAGAGGAGGTAGGCAGGGAAGGAGGGAGGGATGGAGAGAGAGAAAGAGAGGGAGAGAGAGACAGAGGAGGGAGAGAGAGATAAAGAGAGGAGGTAGGGAGGGAAGCAGGGAGAGAGAGAAAGAGAGGGAGAGGAGGGAGAGAGGGAGAAAGAGAGAGAGAGGGGGGGAGGGAGAGAGAGAAAGAGAGGTAGAGAGAGAGGAGGGAGAGAGAGAGAGAGGAGGGTCAGAGAGATAAAGAGATGAGGTAGGGAGGGAAGCAGGGAAAGAGAGGGAGAGAGACAGTGGAGGGAGAGGGAGAGAAAGAGAGGGAGAGACAGAGAGAGAGAGTGGGAGGGAGAGAGAAATAAAGAGAGGAGGTAGGGAGGGAAGGAGGGAGGGATGGAGAGAGAGAAAGAGAGACAGGGAGACAGGAGGGAGAGAGAGATAAAGAGATGAGGTAGGGATGTGGGGGAGGGATGGTTTCTGGATATCAGGTGGTGGGTGAGTGGGGTTTAGGGGAGGTCTGTTTAGTCTGTCATCATAAGGACTCTGGTGTTATAGGTGTTGTCATCAGGCACAGAGAGACAGAGAGAGACAAGGGGAAGGGAGAGAGAGATAAAGAGAGGAGGTAGGCAGGGAAGGAGGGAGGGATGGAGAGAGAGAAAGAGAGGGAGAGAGAGACAGAGAGAGAGAGAGGAGGGAGAGAGAGATAAAGAGAGGAGGTAGGGAGGGAAGGAGGGAGGGATGGAGAGAGAGAAAGAGAGGGAGAGAGAGACAGAGAGAGAGGAGGGAGAGAGAGATAGAGGAGGTAGAGAGGGAAGCAGTGAGAGAAAGAGAGGGTGAGAGAGAGAGGAGGGAGAGGGAGAGAGGAGGGAGAGAGAGAGAAAGAGAGGGAGAGACAGAGAGAGAGAGGGAGGGATGGAGAGAGAGAAAGAGAGACAGAAGAGAGGAGGGAGAGATGTGGGGGAGGGATGGTTTCTGGATATCAGGTGGTGGGTGAGCGGGGTTTAGGGGAGGTCTGTCTGATCTGTCGTCATAAGGACTCTAGTGTTATCAGCGCTATCATCATCATCAATGTTTTCCACATCCACTTGTCGTTAAGGTTTAAAGGTGAAATGTCCCACACATGTTTTTTTATTTTTTTTTTAAAAACATATTTCTATGGCTATCGGTTCTCAGTGAATTCATGTCTCATGTGCTTAGAGCTCAGCACAGGAAGGTCTAATCTGTCGTCATAAGGACCCTGATGTTATCAGTTTTATCAACATCACTGTTTTCGACATCCACTTGTCATTAAGGTTAGTGGTTAAAGGTCCCATCGTTTTTATTTTATTTTATCTTTATCAATTTCTGTTATGACCACTGGTTCAGTGTATTCATGTCTGTTGTGTTAAGGGTTCAGCATATGAAACTAAAAATGATAAAAAGGCGGTGTGATGGAGTCTCCCGTCGGACCGACGGATGAGTAGGCAGGCAGGCTTATCTGTTGGTGTGTGTCCTCATATGGGAGAAGAGGCCGATTCTGGATGCGCAGCACTTCCCACAGGTGTTGCAAGGGAAAACGTCTCCAGAAGTTGAACTCTGCTTCCTTCGCTCACGCTTCTCCTTAATGGCCAGCGTTCTCTTGTTTTCGAACGTCTTTATGCCTCCAGAGCACAACATCCTCCAGCGAGAGCGGTCAAGGGCATCAGTTTCCCAGGAAGCGATGTCTATGTCACAGGCTTTGAGGTTTGTCTTGAAAGTGTCCTTGAAGCAGTTGCAGGGTCTTCCAAGTTCATGGTGGCCTTCCTTCAGCTGGCCATACAAAAGCATCTTCGGGTACCTTAATTAAGATGAATCTAAAACCACGTCGTTTCGACTCTTAGACTCTTTGTCTTTGAGGTACCTGTGATTTTCACACCACTTTTTATCATTTTAAACCTCGTTAAAAAAAATCCAACACTCACTATTTTTTTCCATCAACATAGGAAGGGCTGGGTTCAAACCTCCCCTTCCGCCGTCAGAACCTTCTCCAAACGAAGTCTGCTATCCTCCATTCACACATGGGTGGAGTGAGGAAAACCGGAGTAAAGTGCCTCTCCCGAGGATACAACACCATGCCGAAACGGGGCCTCGAACCCTGATCACTGGTGAACACTGGATCACAAGTCCGACGTCTGACTGGTTATGGCACGGCGGCTCGTCGTTACTGGAGGGGTTATCGGTTTTATCATCATCATCATCAGTGTCATCGTGATCATCATCAGTGTCACTGTCGTCAGTGTCATCATCATCATCATCATCATCATCATAATCATCATCAGTGTCATCGTCATCATCAGTGTCATCGTCATCATCATCAGTGTCATTGTCATCATCAGTGTCATCGTCATCATCATCAGTGTCATTGTCATCATCATCATCATCATCATCATCAGTGTCATTGTCATCATCATCATCATCAGTGTCATCGTCATCATCAGTGTCATTGTCGTCATCATCGGTGTCGTCATCAGTGTCATCGTCATCATCAGTGTCATCGTCATCATAAGTGTCATCGTCATCATCATCAGAGCCATTGTCATCATCAGTGTCATCGTCATCATCATCAGTGTCATCATCATCATCATCAGTGTCATTGTCATCACCATCAGTGTCGTCATCAGTGTCATCGTCACCAGTGTCATTGTCATCATCAGTGTCATCGTCATCATCATCAGTGTCATTGTCATCATCATCATCAGTGTCATTGTCATCATCATCATCAGTGTCATCGTCATCATCAGTGTCATCGTCATCATCAGTGTCATTGTCGTCATCATCAGTGTCATCGTCACCAGTGTCATCGCCATCATCAGTGTCATCGTCATTATCATCAGTGTCATCGTCATTATCATCAGTGTCATCGTCATCATCATCAGTGTCATCGTCATCATCATCAGTGTCATCATCATCAGTGTCATTGTCATCATCATCATCATCAGTGTCATTGTCGTCATCATCAGTGTCGTCATCAGTGTCATCGTCACCAGTGTCATCGTCATCATCAGTGTCATCGTCATTATCATCAGTGTCATTGTCATCATCATCATTGTCATCAGTGTCATCATCAACATCAGTGTCATTGTCATCATCAGTAGTGTCATCATCATCATCATCATTATCAGTGTCAACATCAGTGTCATTGTCATCATCAGTAGTGTCATCATCATCATCATTATCAGTGTCAACATCAGTGTCATTGTCATCATCAGTAGTGTCATCATCATCATCATCATTATCAGTGTCAACATCAGTGTCATTGTCATCATCAGTAGTGTCATCATCATTATCAGTGTCAACATCAGTGTCATTGTCATCATCAGTACTGTCATCATCATCATCATCATCAGTGTCATCATCAGTGTCATTGTCATCATCATCAATGTCATTGTCATCATTATCATCAATGTCATCGTCATCAGTGTCATCGTTATTATCATCATCAGTGTCAACGACCTCGACTCTTCGTCTAACTCTACACATATATCTGCCTCTCTGCCTGTCTTTGTCTCTGTCATTTTCAGTATCCTTGTAATATCACTCTAGTTTGTTTAATTTTGTCTGTAAATGCTTGTTTTCCAGTGGCTATTTTGTTTTGTCCATGTTAGTGCAATTTTGTTGTTGTTGTTGTTTTTTAGCTTTTATTTTTGTTTTATTTCTTTGGCTGTTTTGTTCCATTTGCATCAATGTTGTCTTATCTTTATCTTCTCTCTCTCTCTCTCTCTCTCTGTCTCTCTCTCTCTCTCTCTCTCTCTCTCTCTCTAGTTCAGTTCAATCCAAATCCAATCAATTCGAAATGTGCTAGTCACTGGCCTCAGGGAAATGATGAAACAGATGACCAGTTAATAACAGAGAGAAGGGTAGGAGAGATAGACAAAAGAAAGAAAGAAAGACAGAAGGAATGAAAGGGAGAGAGAGAGAAAAGACATACGCACACAAGCAAACATACACAGTACATACAGACAGACAGACAGACAGACAGACACACACACACACACACACACACGTGCTTGCACACGCACACACCTACCCCCCATCCCCACCCCCTCACACACATGTGCAAAATTAACCCAATTACGCCAACAATGATCGATCTATCCGTCTCAGAAAACCGCAAAAAGCTACAGCCACCTAACCCAGATTGGACCGGAAAAGACCCATTAGATTCGCAAAGCTGCTGTGACTGGACGCGTAGCATCCCACTGTGCTTTAACTCTCTCCATACGAACGGCGAAAGAGACGACGTTAACAGCGTTTCACCCCAATTACCATCATCAAAATATTGCAAGCGGAAGGCTCTTATACTGAAGACGTGAATGTTGACAAAGAACACCACAATTCTGACGACGGAAGCTAAAGGTTGGATCATTCAGACACCCACTGGACATCCGAGGGGTCTGTGTAGAGGAGAAGAGAGGACTGGCCGTACTGAGTGAGTTAAAATCATTCTGCAGAATACCTTAAAGGGTGCAATTGTCAACCCCACCCCCCCTTTTTTTTTACAGCCCAGAAACAACAACAACAACAACAACAACAACACACACACACACACACACACAGACGGAACGACAGACGGACAGACAGACAAAGACAAAGGGGAGGCCGGGCAGAGAAACAACGGTAACAAAGGAAGGGAGAACAGGTATGTTGATACTACCAGCAGCGGCAGCAACAACACCAGCACTGAATAGTAGCAGCAGTAGCAGTAGTAGTAGTAGTAGTAGTAGTAGTACAACAATAGCAGTATCAGCAGTAAGCAGCAGCAGCAGCAGCAGCGGCACTACAAGCAGCAGTAGTAGATGTAGCAGCAGCACCTGTGGCGCGGGTAGTAACAGCAGCAACAACAGCGGCAGTAGTAGCAGCAGCAGTAGATGTAGCTGTTGTACCTGTAGTAGTATCAGCAGAAGTAGTCAACAGCAGCAGCAGCAGCAGTCGTAGCAGCAGCAGTAGTATAGCACGGCAGGAGCAGCAGCAGCAGCAGCAGCAGCAGAAGTAGTAGCAGTAACATAAAAACAGCAGTAGCAGCAGCAGTAGTAGTTCCGGAAACTGTTTTCAAATTTGTTTTTGTTTGTTTTTTCTTTCTTTCTTTCTCTCTTTTATTTTTATTTTTTACCCGATCCATTTCGACCTCTTCACCTAAGCCCACTCACCCCCCCCCCCCCTCCACCCTCCCATAAACCCTTTGTTTACCCCCCTTCCCTCCTCCGTCCCACCCCACCACCCCCAACTCCCTTCCACTCCACTTCTTTTTCTTTTGACTGCGGCCTGTTTTCTCCAACACCACTACCCCTCCCCCCACTACCCCGCCTTCCTTTTTCTTCTTCTTCTTCTTTCCCTTCTCCCCCTTCCACCCCTCCCCCTCCCACCCTTTCCCGGCTGGTCCCCATTTGTGGTTGGTTTTTGTGAGATGGTTGTGGTGTATTCTCCACTTCACCTCTTCCCTCCTTCACCCCCCCCCCACTTCCCCCGCCCCCAATACAAAGACCTAAGAAAAAAAAAAAGCTGTGTTATTAGTACTGGTGTAGTATTACTGCGGCATTTTGTGTGTGGGGGGCTTAGAAGGGGTACTTTTCAGTGAGAGACAGACGGACAAACAAACAGGCTGAGAGACGGATGTGTATGTCTATCGATATATTGGTGAACAGGCAGACAGATAGACAGTCAGATAGATAGATAGATAGACAAATAGACAGATAGTCCAATCGACTGGTATCATAGACACAGAGAGAGAGAGAGAGAGAGAGAGAGAGAGAGAGAGAGAGAGAGATAGAAAGCAGAGAGAGAGAGAGAGAGACAGAGAGGGAGAGAGAGAAAGAGACAGACAGAGAGAGAGAGACACAGAGAGAGAGAGACAGAGAGAGAGAGAGAGAGAGAGACAGAGAGAGAGAGAGACAGAGAGAGAGAGAAAAAGCAGGGAGAGAGAGAGAGAGAGAGAGAGAGAGAGAGAGAGAGAGAAAGAGACAGAGAGAGAGAAAGACAGAGAGAGAGAGAGAGAGAGAGAGAGAGAGAGAGAGAGAAAGCAGGGAGGGAGGGAGAGAGAGAGAGAGAGAGAGAGAGAGAGAGAGAGAGAGAGAGAGAGAGAGAGAGAGAGGAGGTGAGCTGGGTGAGATAAGTGGCAGTGATAACAGCAGCACTGAGTACTTGCATATGTGCTATTTTTCTTTCTTTCTTTCTTTCTTTCTTCCTTTCTTCATTCTTCCCCTCATTCCTTCTCTTCTTACCCGTTGCATATGACATATTATGATTTTCATGATTTTTATTATGATTATGACGATGGACGATGGTGATGATGATAAGCTGCAGAGGTAGTAGTAGCAGTAGTACTAGTAGTGGTAGTACTAGTAGTAGTTTATCATCATCATCATTATTGTTATAATTCCTACTGTAATAATCATTATTATTGAGCGTTTTCATTTTCTTCAAACGCGACCATATTTCAATGGGGGGGGGGGGGGGGGGAAGACCTGTGGAGTTCTGACATGGGGGGGCACTTCTGTAGCACTGCACCGCTTTCACCCGACCCCCAGTGACTCAAGTTTTGTGCTGATTGAACTTTCTCCGAACCCCCTATCGGCACGTGACCTTTCGGGCGGGGGGGTGGGGGGTAACTATGGAAACACATGTCAGTCATTCATCGAAAATGCGATACAGATGGAAACCACACAAGAAAAGTCTCGACTTAAAAAACAACAACCAACAACAGGAAAATATCAATTTCAGCTGCACCCGAAGTCTCTGGTACTAAGTCTGTCGGAATCTTCCAACGCAGCATCAGTTTCAGTTCCGTAAAACTGGAAGTCACGGGAACATGCTCATCTCCTTGCGGGAGTTAAAAACGAAACAAACAAGCAAGCAAGTGCGCGCACACACACACGCACACACACATACACACGCGTGTAATCACAGTACAGGCAGTAAAGCACAGTACAGTACTGTACAGCACAGTACAATACTGTAAATACATTACATTACATTACAGTACAGTGCAGTACAGTACAGCACAGCACAGTACAGCACAGCACAGGACAGTACAATACAGTACAGTACATTATCATGGAAATGGGGAGGAGTGAGGGGAGGAGAGGGGGGTGGGGGGGCGCGGCAGAGCCTGTAGGTGAAGTGTTGGACTTGTGTGATCCAATGTTCAGCAGTGATCAGGGTTCGAGGCCCAGAGAGAGAGAGAGAGAGAGAGAGAGAGAGAGAGACAGAGAGAGAGAGACAGACAGACAGACAGACAGAGACAGAGAGACAGAGACAGACTAACTGGCAGACAGACAGGCAGAGACAGATGGTGAGTGAGAGAGACAGAGAGAAAGAGACAAAGACAGAAAGAGACACACAGAGAGAGAGGGACAGAAGCTTAGAGAGACACAAAGAGACAGAGAGAATGAAAGAGAGAGAAAGAAAGAGACAGAAACACATAGGAAAAGAGAGAGAGAAAGAGAGACAGAGACAGAGATAAACAGAGGGAGAGAGGGAGAGAGAGGGAGAGAGAGAGGGGGGGGGGGCAGAGATGAAAAGAGACAGAGACAGACAGACAGAGACAAAGGGAGACAGACAGAGACAGAAACAGAGAGACAGAGACAGACAGACAGAGACTGAGGGAAACAGAGACATGCAGGCAGAGACACAGGGAAACAGACAGACAGAGACAGAAGGAAACAGACAGACAGAGACAGAGGGAAAAAAACAGAGACAGACAGACAGAGACAGAGGGAAACAGACAGACAGAGACAGAGGGAAACAGACAGACAAGAGACAGAGGGAAACAGACAGACAGAGACAGAGGGAAACAGACAGACAGAGACAGAGGGAAACAGACAGACAAGAGACAGAGGGAAAAAAACAGAGACAGACAGACAGAGACAGAGGGAAACAGACAGACTGAGACTGAGGGAAACAGACAGACAGAGACAGAGGGAAACAGACAGACTGAGACTGAGGGAAACAGACAGACAGAGACAGAGGGAAACAGACAGACTGAGACTGAGGGAAACAGACGGAGACAGACGGACAGAGACAGAGAGAGAGAGACAGGGACAGGGATACAGACAGACGCAAAGAGACGGAGACAGACAGACAGACAGACAGACAACGAGGGTAAGACGATTGTTTGTCTCGAAAGGCCAAGGGGGTGGGTGAGTTCACAAAGACGGCGTGAGTCACGTGTCCAACAATGACAGCATTGATTGGCTGTCGACAATATTCATTCTCCTTGTTGACACTGATGCACCATGACCGAGAGAGAGAGAGAGAGAGGGGGGGGGGGGGGGGGGATACGGGGGAGAGAAAGAGAGAGGGGGGGGGAAGGAGAGTGAGAGAGAGGGAGGGAGAGAGAGAGAGAGGGGGATGGAGGGAAGAGAGAGAAAGAGAGAGGGGGGCAAGGGAGAGAGAGTGATACGGAGGGAGGGAGGGAGGGAAGGAGGGAGAGAGAGAGAGAGGGGGTGGGGAAGAGAAAGAGAGAGGGGGGCAAGGGAGAGAGAGATGGAGGGAGAGAGAGAGAGAGAGAGAGAGGGAAACAGGGAGGGGGAGACAGAGAGAGGGTTGGGGAGGGAGGGAGAGAGAGAGAGGGAGGGAGGGAGGGAAGAGAGAGAAATAGAGGGGGTTTAGGGGACAGAGAGTGAGAGAGAGAAACAGGGAGGGGGAGAGAGAGTAGAGGGGAGCGACTAAGAGGGTGGAAAGAGAGACAAAGAGAGAGGGGGGGAGGAAGAGAAGATAGAGAGGGAGGGAAGAGAGAGAGAGAGAGAGAGAGAGAGAGAGAGAGACAGACAGACAGACAGACAGACAGACAGACAGAGTTACATACATACACACAGGCAGATGCCTGTTCTTGTTAGCATAACGAAATCTGTTCTCGCGGTCTTCCAACTCCTCAGCAACGTTGCGAATGAATGAATCAGACGTTTGTGTGGATATCAGCAGTCTGGTTTAAAGCTCCCATCTATCGCCGCCTCTTTCCTTTTCAGTCGAAGAACTGTGTTTGTGTGTGTGTGTGTGTGTGTGTGTGTGTGTGTGTGAACGGGGAAAGATGATAACTCAGTAGATGGAAAATACCTGAATGAACTAGCACCCAGAGATAAAGTGTGCGATCAAGTTTGTGGGCGTTCGCGCGCGTGAGAGAGAGGGAGAGAGAGAGAGGGGGGGAGAGAGAGAGAGAGAGAGAGTGTGTGTGTGTGTGTGTGTGTGTGAGAGAGAGAGAGAGAGTGTGTGTGAGAGAGAGAGTGTGTGTGTGAGAGAGACACACACACACACACACACACACACACACACACACACACACACACACAGAGAGAGAGAGAGAGAGAGAGAGAGATATTCAAAGATTCAAAAACTTTATTACTCATGGATAAAGATTTTAGGCATTGCCTAGTCTTCCAATCTGTCCTTGTGACAACAAAAACAGTAACGATAAGACACAACAATAATAGCAATGGTAAATACTACTACTACTACTACTACTATTACTACTACTAATTAGAATACTAATCAACGCAACATCCTCATCATTATAAAGATATAATGAAGGGAACACAGTCACACAGTCACACCCACCCACCCACACACATATGCACACACTCATCTCCAAACACACACACACTCTTATGCATGTACATATTCAGTTGCACATATACACACATGCATGCATATGTCTACATGCACATACATATAATTATGTATGCATATGCATACCTAAATATAATTAGGTATCAAATCATATTGTAGTACATTACAAATCATATTGTAGTAGTACAATAGCAGATACTGAAAAAAAGAAAAGAATCAATAAGTAAAGGGGTTATTAAGACTGTCAAATTAATCACCACACATAATACAGGAAAGAGGCACGACTGAAATGAAAAATATATAAACAGAACAGGGAAAATTAGTTATATCACTTTACATATACAATAGTGATGAGAAATCTGATGCTGATGTGCCAGGCAGTAACATCCAATCAATAGCGTGCATGTAATGCATGTAAATCAGAGAGAGAGAGAGAGAGAGAGAGAGTGTGTGTGTGTGTGTGTGTGTGTGTGTGTGCGATGTGCGAGCATGTGTGAAGAAAAAACAGAAGAGAGGTGGGGTCGAGTGCGGCGGTGTGGTTTTGGATGGCAGATGTTTAGACCGACAGACAGACAGACAGACAGGCAGGCAGGCAGGCAGACATCAGTAATTTATTTCCGCAAAGTCAGACCGTAGGCACAAAGGAAGACATTGACCCTAACCATCAGATTCAGTACCCCCTGCCCCCCCCCACCCAAATATCCCCCCCCCCTCCCAACTCCCTACTCCCATCAATTCCACCAATACACGCAATCACCCACCCAAACTTCTCACCTCCTCTCTTTGTCTGTCCCACCCCGACTGTTTAATTTATTTTTTTTTCATATTATACTCTTTCACTATTCATCTCTGAACGTCTCTGTACTTCTGTCTTTCTCTCCCAGTCTCTTCCTCTCAAACACAAACTCAGTCTCTCTCTCTTTTTGCCCCCCCACCCCCCAGGCCCTCCTCTCTCTCTGTTTCTCTCTCCCTTCACTGTCTCTTCCTCTCAAACACAAACTCAGTCTCTCTCTCTTTGTGCCCCCCCCAGGCCCTCCTCTCTCTCTGTCTCTCTCTCTCCCTTCACTGTCTCTTCCTCTCAAACACAAACTCAGTCTCTCTCTTTGTGCCCCCCCCCCCCGGCCCTCCTCTCTCTCTCCCTTCACTGTCTCTTTCTCTCTCAACCAACACCTTCCCCTTCCAGTCATTCGACTTCCCTGCGGCCTTCAACAGCCCACGGCTGCTGAGAAGACGGCCATACATAAATCGCAATAAGAGGAGGAGGAAGAGGAGGAGGAGGAGGAGGAGGAGGAATCCTCGAAGACGGGAGAAACAGTCTGATCCTCTTTCGTCATACTGACAAGCACCACGCGTTTCTTCGGCACTACTGATACGGCTTCCCCCAGGGATGCCCGCTGACGTTGATCTTATTTCTTTTTCCAGCCTGCGAAAGTACATGATGAATGGTCTGCGAACCTACGGTGCGTCGGTAACATTACGCGCGTGGGCACACACACACACACACACACACACACAGGGCTGTGCAGTGGATGAGGGGATGGGGGTGTCGGTTGATGTTGTGGTGAGATGTGCTGATTAGAATCATTTGGCTGCGTGCGTTGTGTTGTTTTGTGGGAACTGAGTTGCTACTGTGTTTGTAATATTACGTTCATTTACAAACAGTGTGTCAGAGAGTGTGTGTTTTTGTGCGTGTGAGTGTGTGTGTGTGTGTGTGTGTGTGTGAGAGAGAGAGAGAGAGAGAGAGAGAGAGAGAGTGTATGTGTGTGTGTGTGTGTGTGTGTGTGTGTGTGTGTGTGTGTGTGTGCGCGCGCACTGCCTTCACATCTCGCAATCAGTGTTGATGCATACGTACAGCCGGCGGTGAACAGGGAACCCCCGGCACTGGGCCAGGCCGCGATGGAAGGGGAGAGTGGCCGTGGCGGGTCGATACCAACCAATTAACACCACACGGCCCGTCTGGCGCTGTCGCTAATTCTGTTAAAACTCACTTCCATTGCTCTCACTCACTCACACACTGTCTCTCTTGTCTGTCTGTCTCTCCCCCCTGTGTATCCCAGTTTGTCTGTCTGTCCGTCTCTCTAATCTCT
>NC_134903.1:17271183-17273683 GCF_041734735.1 Babylonia areolata
ACACACACACACACACACACAAAAACAACAACAAACAAACAAACCAAAAACAAACAAACTATCTCTTTCTCTATCTCTCTCTGTCCCTCACCACACACACACACACACACACCACATCACGTAGTGCCACACCACACAATCCACACTAGATAATAGTCACATCTTTCTCTTTTTTTCCTTTCCCACCACCACCACTACTACTACTAGTTCCCACTAACAAACAAATGTTGGTTGTTTCAAAACTGCAGAATCTTCTGGGGTGACATCATTGCACAGTCAACACACACACAAACACACACGCACGCACGCACGCACGCACACACACACACACACCCATGTACACACACACAAACACACACACACGCACACACACTTGCTACTCTTTTTCCTAAAAAGAATCCACACACATCAATAACAAATAAAGACTAGTGGTTTTAAAACAACAGAACCTTTCAGGGGGTGACATCATGCATTGCCATCATGTCAGCATACACACACACACACACACACACACGCACACAAACACACACATACCACAAACACACACATACCACAAACACACACACCACACCACACACACACACCACACACACACACACACACCACATATACACATACACACCCCACACACACACCACAAACAAAAACACACGCACGCACACACAGACACCACACACACACACACAAAAACCACTCACAACAACAACAACTGTATGTACACGCTAATCTGCTTGCATTCCGTATCGGCACGAACCGCCATGTTAAGAATACCTCTTTCTGCACTGATCCTAGAACAAACTGCTTGTGTGTGTTCACCACAAATCGTCACGGCTTTGAATGGCTTCTTTGTTTAAGCACTGGGTTTTTGTTGTTGTTGCTGTGTTTTGTTGTGTTTTTTCTGTTTGTTTGTTGTTGTTTTTTTTCCTCGAAGCGTCAGATAGCATAATCCATTGGTGATGGAGTCTCCCGTCGGACCGACGGATGAGTAGGCAGGCAGGCTGATCTGTCGGTGTGTGTCCTCATATGGGAGAAGAGGCCGATTCTGGATGACTTTTTTTTTTTTTTTTTTAACAAACAAATCACCAGGTTGATTTTTTTTTTTTTTTAACTACGTTCCCCAACAACCCCTGCAAAAAAACCACACATGATGGAAAGGCGTAAATTTGAAGACTTCACACACACACACACATCAGGAAAGAAACTTTGCTCCCGAATTTCGACGTCAGACAAGACAATGCGTGATGTAAACAGTTTTAAAAAAACTGACGTCAGCATTTCTGCTGCTGATGTAAACAGTAAAGTTAACAAAAAAATACGTCAACATTTCTGCCGCTGATGTAAACAGTAAAGTTTTAAAAAATGACGTCAACATTTCTGCTGCTGATGTAAACAGTAAAGTTTAAAAAATGACGTCAACATTTCTGCTGCTGATGTAAACAGTAAAGTTTTGAAAATGACGTCAACAGTTCTGCTGCTGCCGCTGAATATTTTTTTTTTCCCCGCATAAGTTACATTCTTTATTTTCCCATCGTGAATATTTCATGACCATCTCAGTAACTGATCAGCATTAAATAAACAGACAATAGGAGTACTCCCACCAGTGTATAGTACCCACATCTCACAACCCCACGAGGCTAGTTAGCCTAAAATATTAGTCACGATCTGTCTGTTAATGGACACTAATAATATCTCGGGGATTCTAGTAATATTTGCATCTGTATTTCTTTTTATCACAACAGATTTCTCTGTACGAAATTCGGGCAGTTCTCCCCAGGGAGAGCGCGTCGCTACACTACAGCACCACCCATTTTTTGTATTTTTTCCTGCGTGAAGTTTTATTTGTTTTCCTATCGAAGTGGATTTTTCTACAGAATTTTGCACAGGAACAACCCTTTTGTTGCCGTGGGTTCTTTTACGTGCGCTAAGTGCATGCTGCACACGGGACCTCGGTTGTTGTTTTTTTATCGTCTCATCCGACCAGCTTTCTCCACCTCACCCACTCCTTTCCCTTAAACCACCCCTCACCATCTGAACACAACAGACAGACAGACATAAACTGAAACAGAGAGAGAGTTTCAGTTTCAGTTGCTCAAGGAGGCGTCACTGCGTTCGGACAAATCCATATACGCTACACCACATCTGGCAAGCAGATGCCTGACCAGCAGCGTAACCCAACGCGCTTAGTCAGGCCTTGAGGAAAAAAAAAGAAGAAGAAAAAAAAAGGTGAATAAATAATAGATAAGCTTACATAAAGTTTCAGTTTCAGTAGCTCAAGGAGGCGTCACTGCGTTCGGACAAAGCCATATACGCTTCACCACATCTGCCAAGCAGATGCCTGACCAACACATAAATAAATAAATAAATAAATAAATAGATAAACAGAGAGAGCGACACACAATGACAGATCAATAAGGATTACAACAGATGGCCCATTAGGACATTTTTATGGGACCATTCTGCCCACTGTACACGAGAAATGACACTCGTTAGAACTTGATCA
>NC_134903.1:17278683-17286183 GCF_041734735.1 Babylonia areolata
GTGCATGAGCGTGTGAACTTGTATATATAAATGTGTACTCTTAATGCTGGGCAATACACACACACACACACACACACACGTGTGCTTGAGTAAAAAAAAAAAAAAAAAAAAAAAAGAAAAAAAAAAGAAAAAAAAAAAAGGAAGTAAAGAAGAAGAAAACACAACTGCAATTGCTCACTAGCCGCCATCACTAAGTGTAAAGAATTACTACTTCTTCTTCTTCTTCTGCGTTCACTCGTATGCACACGAGTGGGCTTTTACGTGTATGACCGTTTTTACCCCGCCATGTAGGCAGCCATACACCGTTTTCGGGGGTGTGCATGCTGGGTATGTTCTTGTTTCCATAACCCACCGAACGCTGACATGGATTACAGGATCTTTAACGTGCGCATTTGATCTTCTGCTTGCATATACACACGAAGGGGGTTCAGGCACTAGCAGGTCTGCACATATATGTTGACCTGGGAGATCGTAAAAATCTCCACCCTTTACCCACCAGGCGCCGTCACCGTGATTCGAACCCGGGACCCTCAGATTGACAGTCCAGCGCTTTAACCACTCGGCTATTGCGCCCGTCTGTAAAGAATGACAACTTACATTGCATGTCAGTTTTAAAGTTTAGAATTACCATATATGCAAATGAACAACTGGAAGAGATTTAATGAACGGCAATGTCACTTTTTGTAAGCTGTTATGTGAAGACTTATATATGCAAATGAACGGAGTGGTGAAAAGAACGACAAAAAATTAATCAGTTTTGTAGACCTGTGAGAATTATCTTTGTATGTTATGCAAATAAACACACACACACACACACACACACACACACACACACAGAGGGTGGGGGTGGGGGGTTGTGATAGGTCAGCGCTGAAACTGACAACCACCAAAGGACAACTTCCGCGGTCAGGTTTTATTGGTCAGGATGATGCAAATGAACGCTGAGGTGAAAAGAACAACAACGCCAGTTATGACGGTCATAATTAGCATAATAATAATAATAATAATAATAATGGATACTTATATAGCACACTATCCAGAAATCTGCTCTAGGTACTTTACAAAAAAGCTTTTGTTAACATAAAACATTACATCTATGTTACATACACACACCAAAATGTGACCCCCCCCCACACACACACACGTACACACACACACTACATACATACATTTTAACATACATGTGTATCTAACAGCTACCCTAACCCATACGCACACACAGGCAGGCACAAACTTACTTAAACACACGCACACACAATACACATTCATATACATGCATGTAGTTATGTACACATACATATGTATACACACATAGTCAGGCACAGCTAACGCAAAGGAATATATGCACATGTATGAATATATTCAGAGGGCGTCGTGGACAAGTGCTCACCAAATGACAACTTCTTCCATATTACGTTTTGTTTGCTTGTTCTGATTCAGCATGATATATATGCAAATAAACAGAAACGAGGGGGTAGGGGGGGGGGGGGGGGGGGGGGGGGGGGGGGGGAGAGGCCAGCAATGAAACTAACAAGCACCACGTGACTTGCTTCCATGTTTGTGGGTCAGAATTAGCAAATGTACGTAACTGATATTCTCTGCAGCTATGTCGGTCAGCTTCGGTGATAATAATTATGTATGAAGGTCGCTGGCCGGCTGCTGTCAGTTTAGCAGAGCGACAGGTGCCCTGATTAACTCACTCAGTACGGCCAGTCCTTTCTTCTCCTCTACACAGACCCCTCGGATGTCCAGTGGGTGTCTGAATGACCCAACCTTTAGCTTCCGTCGTCAGAATTGTGGTAGTCTTTGTCAACATTCACGTCTTCAGTATAAGAGCCTTCCGCTTGCAATATTTTGATGATGGTAATTGGGGTGAAACGCTGTTAACGTCGTCTCTTTCGCCGTTCGTATGGAGAGAGTTAATTTCCATTGTTAGTACGGCGTTTTCCACTCCTGCTGTTTGGCGTGTTAAACCGGACTCGAAACGAGATCGCAATATGCTCTAAAAACCTGGCAGATGGGTAAATATAATAACTACACAACCATACATCAAACTGAACACAACTGCGCAGTACAGCAGTTATATCGACTTGTTTAACTCTCTCCATACGAACGGCGAAAGGGACGACGTTAACAGCGTTTCACCCCAGTTACCATCATCAAAATATTGCAAGCGGAAGGCTGTTATACTGAAGAGGTGAATGTTGACAGAGAATACCACAATTCTGACGACGGAAGCTAAAGGTTGGGTCATTCAGACACCCACTGGACATCCGAGGGGTCTGTGTAGAGGAGAAGAGAGGACTGGCCGTACTGAGTGAGTTAAAGCTATCAACCTGGTTCAACACAGGGCGCCGCTATTTTTAGGGGGGCTCGGTTCTCTTGAAAGGAAACAGAAAGAGGTCAATTGTGACGTCACACGTCGACTGTGCCTGAAGATCGACGACTTCCAGGATCACTCGGTTCAGAACAACTGTGAGAAACGACGAATGTTCTGTGAATCAAACTGCAGGCCCGTCACACTCCATCGTTTAAAAAAAAAAATGCTGCGAAAGTCGAATCATAGTCTCCGCAACAAGCGTTCTGTTCGGGCGCAACGAAGTTTATAAACGCGCAGAGACAGATTGATAGATTGATAGAGAGAGAGAGAGAGAGAGAGAGAGAGAGAGAGACAGAGGGAGAAAGAGAGGGAGAGATAGACACAGAGAGGGAGAGGGAGAGAGAGAGAGAATAGAGAGACAGAAAGAGGGAGAAAGAGAGAGGGAGAGAGAGAGGGCGGGGTGGGAGAGAGAGAGAGAGAGAGAGAGGGAGGGAAGAGAGAGAGAGGGAGAGAGAGAACAGAGAGAGGGGGAGAAAGAGGGAGAGATAGAGAGAGAGGGGGAGAGAGAGAGGGGGAGAGAGGAAGGGAGAGGGAGAGAGAGAGGGGGGACAGAGAGAGAGAGGGAGGGGAGAAAGAGAGGGGGAGGGAGATCTAGAGAGAGATAGGGAGAGATAGAGGGAGAGAGACGAAGAGAGGGGGAGAGAGAGAGAGAGAGGGAGAGAGAGGGAGAGAGAGAGGTAATGAGGGCAAAGAGAAACAGAGAGGGGAGAGAGAGAACATGAAGAGGCAGAGAAAGAGAGAGAGACAGGGTGGTGGTGGGGTGGTTAGAGACAGGGAGCGAGTAAAGAGAGGGGGTAGAAGTGTCTCTCTCTCTCTCTCTCTCTCTCTCTCTCATTCCCTCTCTCCCCAACCAATGATACTCCAGTGTCTACAAATGCACGTGTCTTTCCATCTCTCTCCCCCTCTCCTTCTCTCATTCTGTATCTTCAACGGAAACATTCCCGGCAAAGTGCCCTACTATGAAAGATCGATAAAGTATAAGAAAGCTACAAAACAAAATCATAACTGTTCAAATCTGTACAGGTGAAAGTCCCCCCCCCCCTCTCTCTCTCTCTACCCCTTCTCTTGGTCTCACTCCCCCCCCCCCCTCTCTCTCTCTCTGTGTCAATTATCAATCAATGCCGTGCTACTTTTATGCCGGATTTCTGGGTGTGTTTACCTGTGCTAATATCGAGCAAAAGCGAAATCAATGTGTCAGTGTCAAGTCCTCGTCTCTCCGCTTTCCTGTCTTTCAATCCTCCCCCGTCTCTCACACTCTCTCTCACTGTTGTATATTGTGTGTGTTTTTGTTGTTGTTGTTGTTGTTTGTTTGTTCTTTCTGACGTAAACTTAAGTAAGATGCGTGTGTAACACATACACCTAAAATGTATACATGTCAGTGACCTTACATTAAGATTCTAAAGTTCTTGAGTTCCCTATTTTTTTTTTTCCTGTCTCTCTAACCATAAACGGTATTTTGTCGATGAGGACACTTTAGAACGTTAGTCAACGTTAGTCATATTACCCAAACACCTGTGGACAATATACTTCCGCCCCCCCCACCCCATCCCGGCCCCCGCCCCTGCCCCCCCACCCTCCGCACACTCTCTTTCTTCCTGATTATCCCGCCCCCCCCCCCCTCTCTCTCTCTCTTCTCACCATTTCCCCTCTTTTTCACCATCCCACCCCCTCTCTCACCATCTCCACGCTTTCTCTCACTGTCTCCACTTCTTCTCCTCGCCATCTCTCTCCATCTCCTCACCATCTCTCTCCATCTCCTCCCATCTCTCTCCATCTCCTCCCATCTCTCTCCATCTCCTCGTCATCTCTCTCCATCTCCTCCCATCTCTCTCTTCTGAGTCTTCGTCGTCCATCCTTATCTCTCTTTCCACCAAGAGGCATTCTGAAGTGTCGTACTGTGAAAGGTCTATAGGAGAGCTACTCACCGTGAATCATAAAACTATCACACACACACACACACACACACACACACACACACACATATATATATATATTCTTTTTTTTCATCAACGCACATGTGGAAGTCTCTCTCCCTCTCATATATATATATATATATATATATTTAAAAAAAAAAAATCTTTCTCCTTCTCTCTCCCCTGCCTCCCTCTCCCCATCTCTCTCTCCCACATCCCTCTCCCTCTCTCTCACCATCTCACTCTATCTTACCCCCCTCTTTCTCTCCCCCCCTCTCTTTATTTGTCCCTTTTCCTTCCACTCTGCCCTCTCTTTCACTCTCTTTCTCTGTCTCTCTCACTCACACTCTCCCCCATCTTGCTGTTACAGGCGTAAATATTTATTATATGATTTATATGTACTTTGTTTTCTGTGTACTGTCCAAACCTTGGAGAGGTACGACTGAAAAAAAAAAAAAAAAAGGCACATTACCCACTTGTCACATGCACTGAAGCTAATGACAAAGTGCCAAAGTGTCGCAAACCTCTTATTAATTTATGTTGTTTCAATTGTTTTTTTTTTTTTTCATTTCTGTTCCATTTGATCTGTTTTGCACCATTTGTTCTGATTTGTACCTACTATGTTTCTAGAGCTTTTCAGCTAATAACATTAACTCACTCAGTACGGCCAGTCCTCTCTTCTCCTCTACACAGACCCCTCGGATGTCCAGTGGGTGTCTGAATGACCCAACCATTAGCTTTCGTCGTCAGAACTGTGGTATTCCTTGTCAACATTCACCTCTTCAGTATATGAGCGTTCCGTTTGCAATATTTTGATGATGGTAATTGGGATGAAACGCTGTTAACGTCGTCTCTTTCGCCGTTCGTATGGAGAGACTTAAAACAGTTCATGTTCAGTGTTCTCTCTCCTCTCTCTCTCTCTCTCTCTCTCCCTCCGATTCTTCTTCCCTCTCTCTTTCTCTGTCCCCATCCCTCCCACTCTCCCCCTATCTTTCTCTCTCTTTCTATGTCTCTCTCCGTTGTCTCAACCCCTTCCCGCCCATGTCCCTCACTCCAACCAGAGGCAGTTTAAAGTCTGGCACTGTAGAAAGATCGATAGGAGATTAACAAGAACACAAATCATGTTCACCCGTACACAGGTGGAAAGTTTCGCACCTGCACCCCCTCTCTCCCCCACATCTCCCCCCCCCTCTCTCTCTCCTTCCCACTCTCTCCCATATATATATATATATATATATATATATATATATATATATATATATATATATATATATTTGCATTCCTTTATCTCCCACATCTCTCTCTCGATTTCTCTGTCTCCTTCCCTCTCTCTGACACATTCTCTCTGTTTCCATCCCTCTCTTTCCCATATCTTTCTGTCTCCTTCTCACTCTCTGCCACAACTCTCCCCCCCACATCTCCCTCTCTCTCTCCGTGTCTCCTTCCCTCTCTCTCCCCCATCTCCCTCTCTCTCTCTCCGTGTCTCTTTCCCTCTCTCTCCCACGTCTCCCTCTCTCTCTCCGTGTCTCCTTCCCTCTCTCTCCCCCATCTCCCTCTCTCTCTCTCTCCGTGTCTCTTTCCCTCTCTCTCCGTCTCCCTCTCTCTCTCCGTGTCTCCTTCCCTCTCTCTCCCCCATCTCCCTCTCTCTCCCACGTCTCCCTCTCTCTCTCCGTGTCTCCTTCCCTCTCTCTCCCCCATCTCCGTCTCTCTCTCCGTGTCTCCTTTCCTCTCTCTCCCCCATCTCCCTCTTTCTCTCTCGCTGTGTCTCCTTCCCTCTCTCTCCCAGGTCTCCCTCTCTCTCTTCGTGTCTCCTTCCCTCTCTCTCTCTCCCACATCTCTCACTCGAACTCTCCTTCTGTTTCCATCCCTCTCTCTCCCATTCTCTCCTACATTTCTCTGTCTCCTTCCGTCTATATCCTTCCCACTCTCTCCCACAGCTATCCCTCTCTCCCCCCTCTCCTTCCCTCTCTCTTCCACATTCTCTCTCTCTCTGTCTTCTTCCCACTCTCCCACATCTCTCTCTCCTTCCCACTCTCTCCCACATCTCAATCTCCTTCCCACTCTCTCCCACATCTCTCTCTCTCTCCATCTCTCTCTCTCTCACACACATCTCTCTCTCCCTCTCTCTCTGTCTCCTTTCCGCTCTCTCCCACATCTCCCTCTTTGTCTTCTTCCCACTCTCTCACATCTCTCTCTCCTTCCCACTCTCTCCCACATCTCTCTCTGTCTCTCCTTCCTACTCTCTCCCACATCTCCCTCTCTGCCTGTCTCTCCTTCCTACTCTCTGTCTCCTTCCCTCTCTCTCACACATCTCTTCTTGTTTCCATCCCTCTCTCTCTCGTAATCTCTCCCACATCTCTGTCTCCTTCCCTCTCTCTTCCACATCTCTCTCCCTCTCTCTGTCTCCTTCCCTCTCTCTCACACATCTCTATCTGTTTCCATCCCTCTCTCACCCACATCTCTTTCTCTCTGTCTGTCTCTTTCCCCTCCCAACTCTCTCTCTCTCTCTCTCTCTCTCTCTCTCTCTCTCTCCCTTCCCAACCCAAGTTGTTCTATTGCTGTTAGATCGATATGAGAACTGCAGCACATAAATCATAATTATCTAAACACAGACGGAATCTAGGCTGACAGGTTGACAGCAGAGAGCTTTATACAAGTTTGTGTCGCTTCTGGAAGCTGGTTTGACTCGTTAGAGCTGCGACAACTGGAATAGTCGGTCTGTGTGTGTGTGTGTGTGTGTGTGTGTGTGTGTGTTTTGTGAGTGAGTGAGTGAGTGTGTTTGTGTGTGTGTGCCGCCGTGTGTGTGTGTGTGTGTGTGTGTGTGTGTGTGTGTGTGTGCGCGCGCGCGCGTGTGTATGTGTGTGTGTGTGTTTTGAGTGAGTGAGTGTGTGTGTGTGTGTGTGTGTGTGTGTGTGTGTGTGTGTGAGAGAGAGAGAGAGAGAGAGAGAGAGAGAGAGAGAGTATTGTGAGAGAGTATGTACGTGTGTATGTGTGTGTGTGTGTGTGTGTGTGTGTGTGTTTGCGCGCGCGCGCGAGTGCTTTGAGAGAGAGTGAGTAAGTATGTGAGAGAGAGAGAGAGAGAGTGTGTGTAGTAGTGTGTGTGTGCGTGCGCGCGCGTGTGTGTGTGTGTATTTTGTGAATGTGAGACTCTCTCTTTCACTCCCTGAAAGCTAAGTGCACTTGTTGGAAGATAGACAACACAGATTG
>NC_134903.1:17298683-17301183 GCF_041734735.1 Babylonia areolata
ACACACACACAGAGCCCCCACCCGCACTCCCCTCGCCACCCCCCCCCCCCACACACACACACCCTCCTTAGGTGGATAATAAACTCTGACAGGGAGGCAGGCAGGCGTTTTTGACTCGGCTCACCGCCCGGCAAGACAATGATGCCATAAAGCGCCAGACCCTGCAGGCGGAAAGTGTGTTAATTGGTCTGGGTGTGCCATGAAGGGGGCGTGGTGGTCGAAGTCTGTTTTGTGCTTCATGCCAAACACCTGCCCCTAATCCGCTCTCCCTGTCGCCCCCGCCCCCCCATGCCGTCCCCCCCCCCTCCTCCCTCTTCCACTTGTTCTATTACAGATGCCCATTTGCTACTCTCTCTTTCTTTCTATCTTTCTGTCTCTCTCTTCTCGCTCTCTTTTTCCATCTTTCTGTCTCTCTATCTTCATTCTCTCTCTCTTTCTTTCCTTCTGTCTTCTCTCTCTTTCCCTCCCCCTCTCTCTCTTTCTACTTCTCTCTATTAACTCTCTTTTCCACTTTCTATCTCTCCCCTCTCTCTTTCTATCGTTCTCTCTTTCACTCATTCTATCTCCCTCTCTTATCTCTCTTTCCCTCTTTCTCTCTCTCTCTCCCGCAAACTCCCGATATATAGATATTATGTGCCCATGGCTAAAATGCATTAAAACATCCATTAAGTAATTCATTCTCTCTCTCTCTCTCTCTCTCTCTCTCTCTCTCTTCTGCATGAAAACCTTTCCCTTCATTTATGTGTGTGCTATTTGTAATAGATGTAGATTAGCGAGGACAGATTGGAAGAATAGGCTATGCCTAAAATCTTAATCCTTGAATAAAAACGTTTTGAGTTCTGAGTTCTCTCTCTCAATTTCGTTTAAGTCTACTTCTAGCATCTGAAAAAGAAAGCGTCATAAGGAATTTGTCAATATACTTGTACAAGGCACTGCATTTCAGATCTGTTGCAACTTCATGATTTTCTTCAGAGACTGTGCTTGTTTATGTATTGTACCCCTTCATGAGGGGCAATGGCGTTTATATGAATAAAACATCCGCATCCGCATCTCTCTCTACCTCTCTCTCTTTCGTAAAGTCCCGATATACATATAAAATAATGTGCCCATGACCAAAATGCATTAAAACTCTCTCCTCTCCCGCAAACTCCCGATATATGCTTATCATGGCCAAAATGCATTAAAACATTCATTCGTTCACCCATTCATTCATTTATTCTCTATCTCTCTCTTCCGGAAACTCCCGATATATATATATATATATATATATATATATATATATATATATATATGTGTGTGTGTGTGTGTGTGTGTGTGTGTGTGTGCCCATGACCAAACGGCATTAAAACACACACACACACACACACACACTCTCTCTCTCTCATCCACAAACTCCCGATATGATAATAATTATGTACATGTGCCAATGGCCAAAATGCATTAAAACTCTCCTCTCTCTCTCTCTGTGTGTGTGTGTGTGTGTGTGTGTGTGTGTGTGTGTTGTCTGTCTGTCTGTCTGTCTGTCTGCTTGTGTGTCTCCTCGTTCGCAAACTCCCGATTTAAACATTTAAACATTCATTCACCCATCAGGTCATTCTCCCTCTCTCTCTCTCTCTCTCTCATGTGTGTGTTCTGTTTTGTTGTTGTTGTTGTTTTTATATGTTGATTGTTAATACCATGCTTGTACCTCTGTGTGTGTGTGTGTGTGTGTGTGTGTCTTATTTTTGACTCACTTGTGTAAACAAAGTGAGTCTATGTTTTAACACGGTGTTCGGTTGTGTGTGTGTGTGTGTGTGTGTGTGTGTGTGTGTGTGTGTGTGTGTGTGTGTGTGTGTGTCCGTGAGTCTGTGTGTCTGTGTGCCCGTGGTAAACTTTAACATTGACATTTTCTCTGCAAATACTTTGTCAGTTGACACCAAATTTGGCATAAAAATAGGAAAAATTCAGTTCTTTCCAGTCATGTTGTTTAAAACAATATTGCACCTCTGGGATGGGCACAAAAAAAAGAAAAAAAAAGAAGCCAAATTATATGCTAACTGCATTTACTGTTATATTTATATTTTTTGTATTCTCTAAACTTGGCACTTTGACCTCTTATTCTGACACAACAACAAGAGGAGTCATTATTATCATTTTTTGTTCAAACAGGAACTTCTTTTGCTAAGCATGGAATTTTTATTTATTTTGCAAACGTTTTGGTGCAGATAGTAAAAAAGGGAAATCACTCTGTAATTCATGCTAAGGGACTTAATTTATCACAAGTGAGTCTTGAAGGCCTTGCCTCTCTTGTTTTTATTATGCTTATGCCTTTATTAGTTTAGTATTCGCATTCTATGACTTTAAGTAGCACTGTGTAGTGCATGCAATGACATATATAATGTAGTTTTGTGAAGTGTAGGCCCTGTTTCAGGGCGGGGACCGGATGAAAAAAAAGCGCGCCAGTGCTTATCTATTATCCTCGATAATAAAGAATTTGTCTTGTCTTGTCTCTCTGCCTCTC
>NC_134903.1:17306183-17308683 GCF_041734735.1 Babylonia areolata
CACAGAGATCCATACAGAGAGAGAGAGAGAGAGAGAGAGAGAGAGAGAGAGAGAGAGAGAGAGAAACAGAGACTGAGAGTTGTCGGTAGCATCTCGGTTCTTCCTCAGGAGAGACAGAACACACACACACACACACACACACACACACACACACACACACACACACGCCCACACACACACACGCACACACACACGCACGCACGCACACACACACACACACACACACACACACACACACACACACACACACACAAGGCGGCTGCCCGTGGGTTTATCCAAGAGCCGAGCTTTGGAAGAAGAGCAAGCTTTGGACAGAAAAAGAGATAGTGACGCATGTGGTGTTTGTTCTGAAGGCCAGACAAAGAGAACAGACAGACAGACACGCCCGGCCATTCATTTATCTTTCCCCCGTTCCCTAGGGCTGGGTTAGAGAGAGGGTGAGGGGGAGAGAGAAGGGAGGGAGAGAGAGAGAGAGGGAGGAGAAAGGGGGCAGAATGTGCAGAGAGGGAGGAGAGAGGATGAGTGGAGAGAGAGAGGGAAGGGAGAGAGAGGGCGGAGAAATTAGGGAGAAGGGGGAGAGAGGGAGGAGAGAGGGTGATGGGGGAGAGAGAGATAGAGGGGAGGGAGAGGGAGAGGGAAGAGAAAGGGGGGAGAGAGGGAGGAGGGGGAGGGGGAGGGAGAGGGAGAGAGAGGAGAAAGGGGGGAGAAGGGGGAGAGAGGGAGGAGAGAGGATGAGTGGGATAGAGAGAGGGAAGGGAGAGAGAGAGGGAGGAGATAGGGGGAGAAGGGGGAGAGAGTGAGGAGAGAGGGTGAGGGGGGGGGAGAGAGAGAGAGGGGAGGGAGAGAGAGAGGGAGGAGAAATTAGGGAGAAGGGGGAGAGAGGGAGGAGAGAGGGTGAGGGAGGGAGAGAGAGAGGGAGGAGAAATGGGGGAGAAGGGGGAGAGAGGGAGGGTGAGGGGGAGAGAGAGAGATGGGAGGGAAAGAGAGAGGGAGGAGAAATGGGGGAGAAGGGGGAGAGAGGGAGGAGAGAGGGTGAGGGGGAGAGAGAGAGATGGGAGGGAGAGAGAGAGGGAGGAGAAATGGGGGAGAAGGGGGAGAGAGGGAGGAGAGAGGGTGAGGGGGAGAGAGAGAGATGGGAGGGAGAGAGAGAGGGAGGAGAAATGGGGGAGAGGGGGGGAGAGAGGGAGGAGAGAGGGTGAGGGGGAGAGAGAGAGACAGAGGGGAGGGAGAGGGAGAGGGAGGAGAAATGGGGGAGAAGGGGGAGAGAGGGAGGAGAGAGGGTGAGGGGGAGAGACAGAGGGGAGGGAGAGGGAGGAGAAATGGGGGAGAAGGGGGAGAGAGGGAGGAGAGAGGGTGAGGGGGAGAGAGAGACAGAGGGGAGGGAGAGGGAGAGGGAGGAGAAATGGGGGAGAAGGGGGCGAGAGGGAGGAGAGAGGGTGAGGGGGAGAGAGAGAGGGGAGGGAGGAGAAAGGGGGAGAAGGGGGAGAGAGAGAGATAGAGGGGAGGGAGAGAGAGAGAGAAGGGAGGGAGAGAGAGAGGGAGGAGAGAGGGTGAGGGGGAGAGAGAGAGGGAAGCGAGAGAGGGAAGGAGAGAGAGAAAGGGGAGGGGAGAGAGAGAGACAGACAGACAGAGACAGAGAGATAGAGAAAGAGAGAGAGGAGAGAAAGTAAGAAAGAAAGAAACACACACATACACACACGCGCGCGCGCGCGCGCACGCACACACACACACACACACACATACACGCACTCACACGCACGCACAAACACACATGAACACACACACACACGCGCGCACACTGTCGATACTTGGGAGGGTATGGGTCTTCTCTGTTGTGGGCTTTGTTTTGCGAGTGAATTGTAGTTCTCTAACTTTGTGTGGAAGATTTGTTCAAAGAAGTTTCTGTCGATAAACAACTGAAACGAGCGAATGCACTGTCTCTGTTTCTGTGTCTCTTTGTTTCGGTGTTTCTGTCTTTATCTCTCTCTCTCTCTCTCTCTCTCTCTCTCTCTCTCTCTCTCTCCTCGGCATCTATGGTATACAGCGAAAAAGGCTTCGCCGACCGTTTCCTTTGGTTTCTTTCTTATTCCATATTCTTTCTTTCTTTCTTTCTTCTTTTTTCTCCGACTCCTCGTCCTTCGCCTCCCCATTCTTAATCTTCTACTTCTTTTCTTTTAACTCATTCATTATTATTATTTATTCATTTATTTATTTATTTTATTTTTAAAAAAATATTATCTATTTATTTATTTTATTTTACCTTATTTTATTTTGTACGCTAAAAGTTGACTTTATCAAGTTTTTGCGCCTTATACATATTATTATTATTAGTAGTAGTAGTTCTTTTTTTCTTCTTTTTTATGTATTTATCTTTTCTTTTCTTTTTTTTCTCAAGGCCTGACTAAGCGCGTTGGGTTACGCTGTTGTTCAGGCATCTGCTTGGCAGATGTGGTGTAAAGTATATGGATTTATCCGAACGCAGTGACGCCTCCTTGAGCTA
>NC_134903.1:17313683-17318683 GCF_041734735.1 Babylonia areolata
TAAACTCTGTCTTATCAGATGACGTGACAGCCCTTCACTGACATCCTGACCTGTAAGCTTGAGTCTTATCTCAGTTTATTGACAGCCCTTCACTGACATCCTGACCTGTAAGCTTGAGTCTTATCTCAGTTTATTGACAGCCCTTCACTGACATCCTGACCTGTAAACTCTGTCTTATCAGATGAGGTGGCCGCCCTTCACTGACATCCTGACCTGTAAACTCTGTCTTATCAGATGAGGTGACAGCCCTTCACTGACATCCTGGCCTGTAAGCTCTGTCTTGTCAGATGAAGTTACAGTCTTTCACTGACCAACTAACGTGTCAGCAGCAGTCACGGAGATTAAAGTGTAACTCTGAAGAACTGATAGATGAGTATCATTATGTTTTATGCATTCTTTATTCTTGGGAGTGCAGACGTTACTTTCTTCTTCTTTTTCGTTTTTTTTTTTAATACTGCGGACGTTCAAACATTCCTAACTTCCATCCAGAGAGAGAGAGAGAGAGAGAGAGAGAGAGAGAGAGAGAGAGGGAGAGATAAATAGAAAGATAGGTAGAGAGAGAGAGAGGGAGAGAGAGAGATAAATAGGTACAGCTCTAGTGACGGGGGAGGGGGGGGGGTGCAAATCAGGACAATAATGAAACAAAATAAAACAGAAAGGAATCATAATGGAAGTCAAATAAACTAACTCTCGGCCACCCATTTTCCAAGTTCATGAAAACAAAAGCATTAAAAAATTTTTTTGAGAGAGAGACAGACAGACAGACAGACAGAGACAGAGGGGCAGAGACAAAGACAGACAGACACACACACACACACACACACAAAAAAAAACCCCCAGGGATAGACAAGATCGATAGACAGACAGACACAGATAGACAGACAAACGGACAGAGACAGAAATGAAATGAAGAAAGAGATAAGAGAGCATGAGACAGAGACAGAAACGTACGTAGTCAGCAAAAAAAAAAGGAGAAGAAGTGTACTTTGTATGTATGTGCCGCATACAGCTGGCGAAAGGTGAGTTTATCGAGAAGCGTGTCATTTTCCTGCCCACAGGCCAACAGAAGTGCTGTTCGGGCTTTTATCTTCTGCATCAGCTTTCAGCAAAGCTGACATCAACACCCTCCACACCCCGACCTCCGGGCCCATCCATCCTTATCTACACACACACCTCACCCTCACCGTCTATCCTCTTCTTCTAAGTCCTTCCCTCTTCATTCTGCTCCCTCTATACTCATCCAAGTTTCTTCCCTCATTCTACTCCCTCTATACTCATCCAGGTCATTCCCTCTTCATTCTGCTCCCTCTATACTCATCCAAGTCCTTCCCCTCTCCATTCTACTCCCTCTATACTCATCCAAGTCCTTCCCTCCTCATTCTACTCCCTCTATACTCATCCAAGTCCTTCCCATCCCATTCTACTCCCTCTATACTCATCCAGGTCCTTCCCTCCTCATTCTACTCCCTCTATACTCATCCAAGTCCTTCCCTCCTCATTCTACTCCCTCTATACTCATCCAAAGTCCTTCCCTCTCCATTCTACTCCCTCTATACTCATCCAAGTCCTTCCCTCCTCATTCTACTCCCTCTATACTCATCCAAGTCCTTCCAACCTCATTCTACTCCCTCTATACTCATCCAAGTCCTTCCAACCTCATTCTACTCCCTCTATACTCATCCAAAGTCCTTCCCTCTCCATTCTACTCCCTCTATACTCATCCAAGTCCTTCCCTCCTCATTCTACTCCCTCTATACTCATCCAAGTCCTTCCAACCTCATTCTACTCCCTCTATACTCATCCAAGTCCTTCCAACCTCATTCTACTCCCTCTATACTCATCCAAAGTCCTTCCCTCCCCATTCTACTCCCTCTATACTCATCCAAGTCCTTCCCTCCCCATTCTACTCCCTCTATACTCATCCAAGTCCTTCCCTCCTCATTCTACTCCATTCTACTCCCTCTATACTCATCCAAGTCCTTCCCTCCCCATTCTACTCCCTCTATACTCATCCAAGTCCTTCCCTCCCCATTCTACTCTCTATATACTCACCCAAGTCCTTCCAACCTCATTCTACTTCTTCAATACTCATCCAAGTCCTTCCCTCCTCATTCTGCTCCCTCTATACTCATCCAGGTCCTTCCCTTCTCATTCTACTCCGTCTATACTCATCCAAGTCCTTCTCTCCTCATTGTACTCCCTGTATACTCATCCAAGTCCTTCCCTCCCCATTCTACTCCTTCTATACTCATCCAACAGCAGCGTTCATACAGCACTGCCCGCAACAAGGTCTGCTAATTACAGTCCACAAGGTGTTAGACCTCTTCTCTGTATTGCATTTGTGTTGTCTCTCTGTCTCTCTCTGTCTCTCTGTCTCTCTCTCTCTCTCTCTCTCTCTCTCATGTCATGCACAACCATGCTCATGTATGCATGCATGCATTTTTCAGCTGCTTTATACGGTCAGCAGACACCCATTTGCTTTCATATCATAGTGCTTGAGGTTCTTATTTTCAGCTTGCTTTTTTTTTATTTCACTTTTTATTACTGTGTGATTTATTCCAACTAGTTGATTTCATCATGAATATATCTTGAAACTTATATGGCATGCTTCTGTCTAACTTGTATTTTCTTTTGTTTTTGGTGGGTTGTTTTTTTTCCACCTATACCTTGATATATTTTCTGTCATACACTCGGATATCTGAATAAATAATAATAAAGTTTTGTGGGTTTCTGAACTGTGTATATGAACTGTGTATATGTCTGTGTATATGTGTGTGTGTGTGTGTGTCAGGTCAGGTCTCTACCTGCCACAGGTACCATGTAACCCTGTGCTACCTGTCACATGCGGGCAGATGGAGCTCGACAGCCCGGGAAGGCAGTCCATCTAAGACAAGGAAAAGTCTGAAGTAAAACCCATGAAGTGCTAAGGAATGCAGGACAGTCTCGACATGCATTGACCCTGGGTCCATGGCCATGTCCCGACTTTCAGTAGCCGCGCCCCCGTGCCTCCGAGGAAGGTTTTTGAGCCAGAGGCTAGGACAAGGACAGTCTGATATAAAACCTACGACCTGAGGACCTCACTGTCACCGTCCCAGCTTGCTAGGCTATGGCAGATGAACCACGGGTGTAAAGGGTGGGGCCAGTACTGCGCACACTGCACTCCACCTAAAAATTCCATTGCGCAGGCTTGAAGGACACGTCCACGTCCGCGCCACCAACTATTCCAAGCCCTGTAGCGATGGGAAAGGGGCGAAAACGGCAGGTGGAAGATGTCACTGGAAGCCGCAGTTCCAATCCTGCATGCAGGCGGTTCAGGATATTGGTCGCCTGATTGTTGACCCGGAGGTGACAGCATCACTCGGCAGCACCCTGAACGACCAAGCAGCCTTTTCTAGGGACAGCACTGCTTGCTCCACACGGAGAGGGGCCTAGAAAAGGTGGTCCAAACAAATGCTCATCTCCATACCCCCCAGTTGGCTAGCCGCGGTCAACGGGCATCTCCAAACGCGGTCGAACAACAATAGAGAAGAAAAGGCCGGCACCTGCCTCACAATTAGGTGCAAAAGGACTAAAGGTAGCATGCTGGAACATCCGAACCATGCGTGACTCTGCAGACAGCAACCACCCAGAAAGGCGTTCCGCTCTAGTCGCACACGAACTTCAGAGACTGAACATTGACATTGCTGCCGTCAGCGAAGTCCGCTTTGCAGGGAAAGGCAGCCTCCAGGAACACGGCGCTGGGTACACCCTCTACTGGTCAGGCAAGCCAGAGACCGAGAGACGCCTCTATGGCGTAGGCTTTATGGTCAGGAGCACCATTGCCTCCAAGCTTGAAAACCTGCCAACAGGACACTCAGACCGAATTATGTCCATGCGCCTCCCACTACGGAACAAACAGCATGCCACTCTGTTCAGCGTGTACGCTCCAACCCTCCAAGCGGACCCCACAGAAAAGGTCAAGTTTTACACTGATCTGCGCAACCTCGTTCAGAACACCCCTGCTGACGACAAGGTCATCATCCTTGGCGACTTCAATGCCAGAGTTGGCCAAGATTCAGAAGCCTGGAAAGGAGTCCTTGGCAAGCATGGCGTTGGTAATTGCAACGACAATGGGCGCCTTCTTCTCGAGTTCTGTGCAGAGCAGCAGTTTACCATCACCAACACCATTTTCCAGCAGAAGGACAGCCTGAAGACAACGTGGATGCATCCTCGGTCCAAACATTGGCACCTCATTGATTACATCCTGATGCGCCAGAGAGACGTACGAGACGTCCTACACACCCGAGTGATGCCCAGCGCGGAGTGTCATACTGACCACCGCCTCGTCCGCAGCAAGCTCAGGCTCCACTTCAAGCCCAAACCAAAGAAAGGAGGAGCTCCTAGGAAGAAATTCCAGGTCGGCAACTTTCAGTCAGCTGAAGTGAAAGCTGAATTCCAGGCGAAGCTTCAGGACAAACTTGAAGACCCCAGTTGTCCCACAGACCCCTCTCCAGAAGCACTATGGGCACAGCTGAAATCAGCCATCCTGCAGTCCTCTGAAGAAGTCCTAGGGTTCTCGTCGAAAAAGAACAAGGACTGGTTTGACGAAAACAACCAGGAGATCCAAGAATTGCTGGCGAAGAAGAGATCAGCCCACCAGGCTCACCTTGCACAACCGTCTTGTCCGGTGAAGAAAGCAACCTTCCGGCTCATATGCAGCAACCTCCAGCGCAAGCTTCGTGAGATTCAAAATGGGTGGTGGACCAACCTGGCAGAGAGGGCTCAGCTTTGTGCAGACACTGGTGACTACCGGGGCTTATACGAAGCCTTGAAGGCGGTGTACGGTCCCTCATACCAGGTCCAGAGTCCTTTGCGCAGCGCAGACGGCCAGGCGCTCTTCACAGACAAGACGTCGATCCTGAACAGGTGGTCGGAACATTTCCAGGCCCTCTTCAGCGCCAACCGCACGGTTCAAGACTCGGCAATTCTCCGCATCCCACAACAGCCAGTGAAATTACAAC
>NC_134903.1:17321183-17323683 GCF_041734735.1 Babylonia areolata
CAGAAAGGAGGGGGCATAACACTTGTTGGTTAAGCCAATTGAGAGAGGGGGAAGGGGGGGGGGGGAGAGAGGGTGAGAGAGGGAGGGAGATACAGAGACACACAGATGGAGAGATACAGAAAGAGGTAGAGAGAGAGAGAGAGAGAGAGAGAGAGAGAGAGAGAAGAGGGAGGGTGAGAGAGGGAGGGAGTGACAGAGGAGGGAGGGAGGGAGAGACAGAGACACACACAGATGGAGAGACACGGAAAGAGGTAGAGAGAGGGAGAGGGAGAAAGAGAGAGAGGGTGAGCGAAGGAGGGAGAGAGAGTGGAGGAAGGGACAGTCACATAGAGAAGGGAGAGACAGAGAGAAAGGGAGGGAGAGAGAGAGACAGAGAAATAAAGACAGACACAGAGACACTGTGAGAGACGGGTAAAGAGAGAGAAAGGGAAGGAAAGACACACAGAGACAGACATATAGGCAGGCAGGCAGACAGACAGAGGGAGACAGAAACAGACAGACAGACAGAGCGTGCGTGCGCGTGTGTGTCTGCGTGTTCGTATATACGTGCGCGCGTGTGTGTATATGCATACGTGCGTGAATGCGCGCGTACATTGTTTTGTACAGCTAATCAGTTTATTTCTTTCCTTTTCTTTTTCAGTCAGGTCCAATCGTCCATTAGTGAGACGATACAGTCAGCAAAGCAGAGGATCAACAGCTGATTCTACACAACAGGACATCTCAGTACATCAGGAACTGAACAATGCGGCCTCCGTCTGTGACGAAGAAGTCTCTTGTCATCACGACGAATGAATAGGCAAGGCCTGGCAACTTTTACTTTACGAACGAAAGTTACTGAGGGTGCAGGAAAGGTATAAAAATGCATGCAAAACACTTGATACCGCGGGTTATGTACACACACACAGACACAGACACACACACAATTGGGGTAAAGTCCTATTTTAACATCCTTAATTCAGGAACATTATTTTTGCTGGCAACTCTTGTGCATGTATGAAACGATATTTCCATCAGTTGAAGTTGTAACTCATTGAAAGGTGTAAAATGGTTAAGACGCTCAGCTGCCAATACAGAGAGTCCGTGAGGGTGTGGGTTCGAATCCCGCTCTCGCCCTTTCTCCTAAGTTTGACTGGAAAATCCAACTGAGCGTCTAGTCTTTCGGATGAGACGATAAACCTAGGCCCCGTGTGCAGCACGCACTTGGCGCACTGAAAAAGAACCCATGGCAACGAGAGTGTTGTCCTCTGGCGAAATTACGTAAAATGAAATCCACTTTCATAGGTACACAAATATGTAAGCATGCACTCAAGGCCTGACTAAGCGCGTTGGGTTATGCTGCTGGTCAGGCATCTGCTCAACAGATGTGGTGTAGCGTGTATGGATTTGTCCGAACGCAGTGACGCCTCCTTGAGAAAGTGAAACTGAAACTGAAACTGAAAGTTGTAACTCTGGAAGGAATACAGCAAGGTGAGTTAACTAAAAGAAGCGGGACAAACGAAAGATTTCTCTTATCAGTGTGAACATGGTGTGGAGCAACAGAGAAGTGCGAGGCTTACAGAGATCAGTCACCACCACCCCAAGGACGTGTGGAGGATTACGTGGCTCTCTCTGATTGGTGGAGTGCTAGATAAGGTTGATTCCGAGGCCTGTCTTCGCCACTCTTCACACACGCACAAAACAAATTCTCCAGTGTGTGTGTGTGTGTGAGTGTGTGTGTGTTTTCAAAGAGATTTTGGCCCAACAGGATTTTTTCCTCGGTCTGGATGCGTCGCTAGCGTGAAGCCTTTCTGAATAGCAGCCGGTTTTACTGTGAGACCTGGTTTCTAACTTTCTTCTCTTATCGGTAATGCACGGAAGTTCATCATTCTTTGGTTTTCTTTCTCTTTTTCGTTCATAGGTAGTGACTTCTACGTTCACTTGTATACACGAGTGTGATTTTTTACGTGAATAATCATTCTTCCCTCCGCCATGTAGGTAGCCATACTCCGTTTTCGATGGAATGCATACCGGGTATGTTCTTGTTGCCATAACCCACCGAACGGTGACATGGATTACGGGATCTTTAACGTGCGAATTTAATCTTCTGTGTGTGTATACACACGAAGGGGGTACAGTCACTTGCAGACTGTCTACACATTTGTTAAACTGGGATATATGGAAAAAAAAAAAAATTCTCCACCCTCTACCCACCATGCTCCGTGACCGGGATGCGAACCCGGGACTGTCAGATTAAAAGTGCAAGGCTTTAACCACTCGGCTGCTGCGTCCGTCATACGTGGGTTTTTAACATCTTGGCTGCTGCTGACAGGAATGCTCTTGAGTGAAGGGTTGTCACCCCACCGTGATGAAACAGAGCTCACGGTCAGAATGTCAGTGAAGGGTTGTCATCTTACTATGATAAAACAGAGCTCACAGGCCAGGATGTCAGTCACCATTTTTATACATTGTAATTATGTACATTTTTTCCTCTCAGGACTGCGTCACTTTTTCTCCAGTTTTT